>NW_015548268.1:1298657-1309762 GCF_001515605.1 Sinocyclocheilus anshuiensis
TCTCTCTCTCTCACACACACACACACTCTCTCTCTCACACACACACTCTCTCTCACACACACACACACACTCTCTCTCTCACACACACACACACACACACGCACACGTGAACGCATTCAGTCCGCTCCGGTATCAAACGCAATCAGGTGTGATATGAAGGAGTTTCTCCGCTTTTCTTCTCTTTCGTGAAGGAATAACGGAGGCCCTCTCTTTCTCTCTTTCTCTCTCTCTCTCTGTCTCTCTGTGTGTGTGTCTCTCTCTCTCTCTGACCTGCGCCATCTTTGTAGAAAGACTCTCTTTGGGGCTGCAGTTGCTCGCAAACAAAGAGCAGCCCTCCGATGGCCCCCGGACGAACGGCATTGACGGGCGCTGTTCGTACCTTCAGTGTGCTGGATCCTGGCTCCAAAGAGCAGCGCTAAAAACACCAGACGGCACGGTACTGCATCCATCATCATCATCATCCTCCTCCTCCTCATCATCATCATCCTCATCCTCCCCGCGCTCGCGCTTCTTCTGCGAGCCTCCAGCGGTTAGTGTGAGTGAGTGAGGCGGACGCAGCGCGGAGAGAAAGCGCAGCGCGATCATTGGCTGCGCGCAGAGACACCGACCCCCGCCCAGCTCGCGTTCAGTCTGGACACATTCCTGTCCTCTTCTGTCTGACTGCTTCTCTCTGCTCTTCTGCACGCACCAAACAATATGAAAACCATGCCCGAGTCTGACCGGAGCGACTGCAAAACTCCTGAGATATATAGCCTGGGTATAAAGTAAATAACAATGATCTGTTTACGAAGAGATATTTTACAATGCTGTCAGACACAAATAACATGCCATGGCTAACATGGCACTGTGGCTACTATATATAACAAAAGTCAAATTATATAAATTAATTATAGGCTATTCTTTATATTTTCTTAGTTTTACAATCAAATTATTTCTTTATGTGCATTGGCTTTCAATAAAGCTGTCAGACAGCATAAAACACGGTATAATACTGTGGTGGCTTCTGACGTGGTCTGGTAATCATTCAGTAACAAGGTGCATGTAGTCTATGTTTTATGGCTTCAGGTTATTTTTTATGAATGGTACTAGCTTCAGCTGGTAATACTATAGTAATTACAAAGTTACCAGGGATTTGAGGTACTTTGCTGAGGAGAAACACGGTAGTTTGCTGCATACCATGTAAACGCATGCTATATGAATATAAAAACAAGGTAATTCAAATTAGGTTATTACAGTAAAATCATAAATTCGTTCATAATTTAATAAATCATAATCTAAGTTAGCAAAGAGTTGAAACAACAATGATTGTGAATCAAGACTGTAAGCACACATTCAGGATTATAGATCGATCCAATGCAATATTTTATATCAATAAAAATAACATTTACAAGGATTTTTATATGAATGAGCAACACTGAATAAAATCCAGCTTAGTCTGATAACATGAGCATCCAGAACCATCATCGTTTTGAGCAGTATGTGACTGTAGAGCAACTTCACAATCTTCACACACTTTTCACCCAAAGCAGGTATTTTAAATATTCTCCAAATATATATATATATATATATATATACACACAGCAGATCGTCTTTGTGTCTCCTCTGCCGTCCCTCATGCATATATTCATCCACGAGGACAACACATCTGACCTCGTCGAACCTCCATCCCCCCAAAGCCAGAGATTGATGAGGGCCGATTGTTGGATGTGGGTCTGCAGGTCTGGATTCAGGGGCCCTTCCCCCTTCAGCACACTTAATGAGGGCCCCGATTCCTCCGTCACAGAAGGTGAATGGTCCTGAATGTGTTGTATCAGCTGCTACAGACCCTTCTGATCACACTTCAACTGTAACAACAAAGCAGGATTATTTTAGTACTATTTAAATAGGCCTACTATATTCATATGTTTATATTTTCCATTTTCATTTAAGTTTTGCCTTTGTCTTTTTATCAGTTTTTCTTTCATTATTTTGTATAGCTTATTTCATTTTTTAGTCATTTTATATGTATTTGTTTCAGTCAGTTGCCAAAGCAATATTCAAGTTTAAGTTTTCCATCTAATATTTATGTCTGTATTTTATTTCAGCTTGATTTACATTACTGACAAATAATTTTAAAGTTAACAGTAACATCACTGATTCAAAGACTGCTACAGGAAGTGGTCATGTTTAATAAGGTGCCTTTTATTGTTTTTTGCAAATCGCAAAACTGTGCATTTTCCCCCACATCGGCCTTTCTGTAAAAAATAGCAATTAAAATTATTATATTATGTTGTTTGTGTTAGGAGTATGAGCTTTTGTATTTGTATTTATATATATATATATATATATATACTTTTTATTGTAATTAATGTTCTTTATGTTATCTGGTGGATATGTGTTCACTGCAGCAAGACTGTTTATTGGAGTTTATTGCACTGCAAAGTTTATTGGAAATAATAAAGTATACTTCAATTCAAGACCTAACACTCTAGTGACACATAATGCAAACATAATTTGGAAAAGAACACTTTTTTTTTATTACATCTTTTTTTCCCCCCATTAAAAAATCAGTTATTTAAGGATTTTTATAGTCAGCAATTTCAAGTTGTGATGCATTTTAAAACTTTCTGCAGTGTTAAAATATGCATATTTTTAAGGCGTTGCTGGTAGCAATGGACAATTACACAAGTAGATTATTTATAAACGTAGTTGTTGAGCATAAGAAGTGATTTGCATCGAGTATTTATTAACCTGACCTGGTTTTGGCAAAGGATGGGTGTGGTGTTTAACCTTGAGACGTGTTAGAAATGGCCCGTCTGGCGCACACCTCATTTAGAGCCCAAAACTCAGAAACACTCATTAATTCACGCTGCAACAGTGTTCGTCTAAAAAAACCCCGTCTATGCTATTAAGCAGTAATGGGGTTAACCATAAGTAGGGCAAACAAAAAATCTCTCCACTTAAGGGAATATTTTAGTCCACAGAGTAATTCTTCAACAAAGTTCATGTTCAAAAGAATATAATGCCATTTTTGTGCTAATTGGGCAAATAAAAGAGGTACAATGTGTTACATTATAGTATGAGAGACTTTAAAGCTGCAATCTAATGCATAATTCATGCATTGCCTTTTGCCTCTGTCAAAACAGCCTTTTTAATCTACAGAGATGCAGAGATCAAAAAGATTGGATTTTCATTGACATACAACCTCAAAATCTGAAGAAAATGTGAGTGGTGCTTGTAAAACTCACCGCCACAACGTATCTGTGGTTGCTAGGGTCTTATGGGTGGTTACTAAGTACACTGTCAAAAATCAAACGAGCCCATCCTGAAATCTCTGATATTCTGGTTTCTGTATGTGACTTGGATCTTTCAGTGTAACTCTACGGGATATTTGCAAAAATGTTAGCATCCGTGACCATTATGAACATTATGTGAACATTATTAGGTATTAGGTATTAGGTGAACATTATGGAAGCCATGCAATCAAGAAATAAAAAAGGTATTTTTGACATTTTATCTCCAAATTCTGACTTTTTTTCCCTCACAACTCAAATCTCTGTTTTCTGTTTTTGACACAATAAATAAATAAGAAATTCAGATTTTTTCCTGCAATTCCGTTGTTTTTTTTTTTCATTGAATTCTGGGTTTAAATCTTGCAGTTCTATTTTTTTAACCACAGAATGAAAATGGTAATTATGACTTTTTTTCTCAGAATTGTGAGAGCAATTACGTTATTTATTTACTTATTTTGTGAAAACAAGCTTTCATATAAAATTTTAAGTGCAATCACTTAGAAAAGTGAAAGTCTTTAATTATGAGATGAAAATCGCAATTTTACTCACCCGTGATCTGAATTTACAGGCTGTGTTATTTCTAGAACATGCATGTGCTGATTTAAACTGTATAAAGTAGCTGGTTAAATCTGAATAACTGAACTTCTTTTAAGAGAAATGATTGTTGTTTCATCACAGCAGAAAGCACTGGCGCTTTCTTGATTTAGTAGTGCAGGAAAAGCATGTAGCAGATGCTGAAACATTCTTCCTGTTTCATAAGTGTCTCCAATGGCGTTTGTTCTGCTTATTATGGGATGTTTGGCTGGTGGTTAATGAGGAGTCCTGATGAAACGTCTGGATGACTTCACTCACACTCGCTTGCTCAAACATACCAGACTCAATGGTCAACGGTTCTTGAATTTAGTCTCTTCTGGTCCCTTCATCCCAGCAGAGGAACGTCTGCTTTCTTGAGGATGTGGCTCTTCATGCAGACGTGTCACTGAGGACAGTTTGACTCCAGCTAGACGGGCAAATGAATCAGGGCTGTGGTCACACACGTCTCCACGAGTCTCGCCCGTCTGCTTGCTCCCCCGCGTCTCACGGGTTCCTGAGGGTCACACACCATTTATCCTTAATTAGTGTTATTTAAGTCTTTCAAAAACACGCTCTCATCGGGGAGGGAGGAGAGTTGTGTTGAGACGAGAGAGATGAACACATTCACACTGCCCCTGGGTAGATTTAGAGCTTTAATTATTTTTACCACGGTTTGCTCAGGATAAAAGTATTAAATTGTTACATTTAACTCATTCAGCACCGTTTGTGCAACAGATGTGAATAATATCACAAATAGTGTGACTTGTTGAGGAAACAGGGTGCTATACAGTTTTTCTTTTAAAGGAATAATTCAGCCAAACATGAGAATGTGCTGAAAATATCCTCACCTTCAGGCCAACCACAATGTGGATGAGTTTGTTTCTTCATCAGGTTTGGAGAAATGTAGCATTGCATCAGTGTCTCAGCAACTCGCTTGCTCAAACATACCAGACTCAATGGTCAACGGTTCTTGAATTTAGTCTCTTCTGGTCCCTTCATCCCAGCAGAGGAACGTCTGCTTTCTTGAGGATGTGGCTCTTCATGCAGACGTGTCACTGAGGACAGTTTGACTCCAGCTAGACGGGCAAATGAATCAGGGCTGTGGTCACACACGTCTCCACGAGTCTCGCCCGTCTGCTTGCTCCCCCGCGTCTCATGGGTTCCTGAGGGTCACACACCATTTATCCTTAATTAGTGTTATTTAAGTCTTTCAAAAACATGCTCTCATCGGGGCATTCGTGTCTGGAAGGGAGGAGAGTTGTGTTGAGACGAGAGAGATGAACACATTCACACTGCCCCTGGGTAGATTTAGAGCTTTAATTATTTTTACCACGGTTTGCTCAGGATAAAAGTATTAAATTGTTACATTTAACTCATTCAGCACCGTTTGTGCAACAGATGTGAATAATATCACAAATAGTGTGACTTGTTGAGGAAACAGGGTGCTATACAGTTTTTCTTTTAAAGGAATAATTCAGCCAAACATGAGAATGTGCTGAAAATATCCTCACCTTCAGGCCAACCACAATGTGGATGAGTTTGTTTCTTCATCAGGTTTGGAGAAATGTAGCATTGCATCAGTGTCTCAGCAATAGATGCTCTGCAGTGTATGGGTGCCGTCAGAACGAGAGTCCAAACCAGAGATGTTCACAAGTCTTTAACTTGGAGTCTGAGTCAAGTCTCGAGTCATTTAATGGCTCGCTAAAAAAATCCCATTCAGAATTCTCATGTATTGAAATCTTCCTATTTACGAAGTTTCAGACTATAGACAAAATATATGATCTATGGTCTGCTTTTTTTTTTTAAAGAGGTGTTAAGATGTAAGGTTAATGTACATCCAGCCTGTTACTTATGTTTTAATCCATTACCATGTTCAAAATAGTTTTTCTGTAATCAAATTCTATAATAAGAGTCATATCTACCATGACACATAAGGAAATATGTGACACAGATATTGCAAAACCATACAAATAAATTGTTTATTTTTTTATATAAGTCAGGGGTATTCAATTAAAGTTCCAAGAGGCGCGCTTCTATATTTTCTTCCAAGCAGATGTCCGGACAAAAATAAATAAATAAATAAATTACACGTATTGAATTTTTACATTACATTTTTACATGGACTCAACATCCAATCAGCAACTGATGCACTGAACCAAACCCGCCCTACATTACAATACAGAAGAAAAGGTCTGTTGTTACTTCATTTCATGGTGACTTTAAGTCCAGATCGTGTTGGTGAGGCTCCTGCAGTCCGATCAGTGTCTGCTAACACATTATTTTCTCTCGCTCTCAATTTCCTGATTGCTGTTTTGATGCGGGCTGCCAAGGCCCTCCCGGTGCTCAGGTGACAGTGGCAGACCTCTCTTTAAGTGTTAATGGGACGTCACCAGCTGTCCGCACAGGTAGATCCAGAGCCCCGCTCCGAACCATCTGTGCATCCTCCATCATTACAGCAAACAGAGAGAGAGCGAGGTGGCCAGAGCTCAGGAGACACAAACGCAAGGAGGGTTTAAACAGAGAGCAGATAATGAGGATCGCTGGGATCTCCCGGAGGAATACGGCCAGCTGTCACTCACAAACCCTGCGGGTCACCTGGACCCGGTTCCCACACTCACCAAACCCGCTGGAACGGCCTCTCAATCATACGACTCAATGCATGTTTATTCAGACTCATGTCAGACTGATCCAGGATCAGCTCTCCCTATCAGACTCGTGATTTATAGAGCGGTTCAGCTCACTCTCAGCTGTTACGGGTCCACGCAAAACTGTTGTGCTCTTGATGTGATGACTAAAGATTTTAGGTGCGGTCCGATTGACAGGGTCCCTACACAGTGTCCACTGCTCCCTACTCCCTAAGCACGGGATATCTGTTGAAGTGGACTTCGCTGACAATAATCACTCATTTGGAACGCCCTGGAACGTCATCAAAGAAAGGCAATGACGGGGTCACGCAGATTAATTCAATACAATATGCATCAGTGTTCCCTTATTCCCTGTGCCATTCACAGTGCCCTTCGAACTGAACATGTTCACTCCCTTCGGATTGGAATCTCACTTAAGATGGCGAAATACCCTGTGAAGTCCACTTCGCAGTCCACTAATGGTTGAATGGATCGCACCTTTTAACTTTAATTTTATGGTGCATTTAAATCGTTTATCATGGCTAATAATAGTTTGACTTTTTTTCATTTAAATGTCAAATACAGTTTAAAGCAAGTTTATCAAATCATGAAAATCTGCTACCACAAAAAACACCTGGGTAATCACCTAGTAGCACCCTAGCAACCACCTACAACACTCTAGTAATACACTAGCAACCACCTAAAACCACTCAAATTCGTTTTTGACCCACTTAAGCAGGACTTCAGCACATCTGTATATGTAATTTCATAATTACTTGTATTGTCTATTGTCTTAAAGTACTGCTGAATGTACATACTGACAATCTAAAAAACTCATAAGCCAAGGCACTCGAAAATGTAGTGAAAAAATGAAAAGCCTTTATTCACATGGCTTTGCATTAAAAAAGCTGAACTGGTCACACTATAAATCATTCAGAGCTTTATGAAGAATCATCACATGAAGGAGAGACCTGGCCGAGAAACACGCTTAAACAATCATCGCTCTCAGACTGTTAATTAAACGAAACTCTTCATTATTTGTCATAGCGGTCATGACTTCATCATAAGCTTCTGAAAAACAGCTGAAGCCGGTTTGCTGGTCTTATGGAGTTCTCTGGTCCTGCACAAACCCTCTTAAACCTGCAGACCAGACCAGACTGAACAATACAGTACGGTGCGACTCCTCTGTTTTGTGGTTAATTACACTGTTTATAAAGCATCTACAAACAGACTCTTGGTAATCCCAGGTCGTGTTGAAGCACACAAAACAGCTTCGTCGTGAGGCTGGTGATGAATGTGTCTGAGGCCCCCGTGAGGAAGCAGTCTGTCATTACTCGCACAGAACACAAACAACAGGCCTTCCAAACTTCACTCTACACAGGAATGTTTGACATAAATCAAAGATTAATAGAGTACATTTGACAAGAAAATACTCATTCAGTTTTTCTATTTTACAATTAATTCAGTGTGTTACTTGCCATTTCTTTGAAATTATTTGTGAAATGTACTAGTTTTTTCCAGCGTTGTTTGACATTCATTTCTACTCAAGGTTTCAGTGAACATGCAGATATATTCAGCGGTTATCTGCTAACAACACTGTCTCTCTACATCATCAATAACACAAGATATCAGTGTCTCTTTCTGTTTACAATCACTCTATCTTTACTGTAATATTAATACCTTCATGTTCTGTAGAGACTGATGTAATGGCTAGTTTTGGGGTCCTAAAATCGATTGTTTTTCCTTCCCCTTCTATAAATATTTCTGACCTAATAACCCTTACCAAAAAGTAGTATACTTCAAGCTTATTTTATTAAGTATACTTAAGTAAAGTTCAAGTATATATGTAAGTATACTTTATGTAGTAAGTATACAAATATCAGTGTACTAGTAGTATACTTGTAAGTGTACTGTTTCAATACTCATTGGGACTAAATTGGCCCACTTTCTAGAGGCAGAGATGACAGATATTATTGAAGATTTAACCTGGAAATGTGACTTTATATATTGTGCTCTGTTTGACACACAAAACACGTCGGTGACTCTTGGAGCCCAGACTAAATTATTGTAACATTATTGTGAAGGACGTTTGAAGCATGTTGTTAAATGTTAATTTTGTCCATAAGCGGTTCTCGTAATATTTGGAAAATTCATTAAATATCTCAGACCAAACAGAAGATGAAGGTTATGACTGTCCAGTTTTGATGACCATATGAATAACTCACCTCACTGACACTGGATGAGAGAAACCTCTAACACACACACTCACACACACACACACACACTCTCTCTCACACACACACACACTCACACACTCACACACACTCTCACACACACACACACTCTCACACACACACACACTCTCACACACACACACACTCTCACACACACACACACTCTCACACACACACACACTCTCACACACACACACACTCTCACACACACACACACTCTCACACACACACACACTCTCACACACACACACACTCTCACACACACACACACTCTCACACACACACACACTCTCACACACACACACACTCTCACACACACACACACTCTCACACACACACACACTCTCACACACACACACACTCTCACACACACACACACTCTCACACACACACACACTCTCACACACACACACACTCTCACACACACACACACTCTCACACACACACACACACACACACACATGTTGCATTTGCATTTGGCAGACACTTTTATTCAATACGACTTACACTGCATTCAAGGTACACACTGACATTTTTCAGTTCATGCCTTCCCTGGGAATCGAACCCATGACCTTGGGTTATAAATGAAATAAACTGCAGAGATGTTCCCTGTAGCTTTGAAAACCCTGAATAGGACACATAAAAATGAATTAAACGGTAAATAAATAAAACATCTCTGCCTGCTTCATATAGGCTCTTTAACAGAGGTCTTTAGTTGAGATGCAGAAAACGGCTGCCGAACCACACACCGGATTCATTCCTCCATTTCTGATGCTGCCACTAATAATCAAAACACAAATCAAACATAATCTGAATATATATATATATTATCATTTCCATCCTGACTACAGCAATCGATCATACGGTAGATCAGTGCAACTTGTTCATACATTTCATATTGTGTGCACTGCTTTCTATATGACAGATTTGCTTTCCTTTACGATGTTCACTACTGCTCAAACGTTTGGAGATTTATTTTTTTTTTTTAAGAAATTAATACTTTTATTCATCAAGGATGCATTAAATTGATCAAAAGTGACAGTAAAGACATTTATAATGTGACAAAAGATTTCTATTTCAAATAAATACTGTTCTTCTGAACTTTCTGTTCATCTGTGAATCCTGAAAAATAACATGTATCACAGTTTCCACAGAAATATTGTGCAGCACGACTGTTTTCAACATTGATAATAATCAGAAATGTTTGTTGAGCAGCAAATCAGCATATTAGAATGATTTCTGAAGATCATGTGACACTGAAGACTGGAGTAATGATGCTGAAAATACAGCTGCGCATCACAGAAATACATTACAGTTTAACAGAGATTCACATAGAAAACAGCTGTTATAAATCATAATAATATTTCACAATTTTTACTATATTTTTGATCAAATAAATGCAGCCTTGGTGAAATTAGATATGTAAGTTCAGTGAGTTCCTTAAAGGGATAGTTCATCCAAAAATGAAAATGTGATGTTTATCTGCTTACCCCCAGGGCATCCAAGATGTAGGTGACTTTGTTTCTTCAGTAGAACACAAATGATGATTTTTAAGTCCAACCGTTGCAGTCTATCAGTCTTATAATGCAGACTACGCCAGAGCGCGTACACACCTCACGCACCGGATGCTGTGCTCGCGCTCAAACACAGTTGGACATAGTGGTGTATTAGAGGTAAAAAATGATATAAATACTGTTCAGTTTCTGGCACAAACCGATCGTTTCGTGTCTTAGGACATCAATGTGTCGTCACGAGCCGCAGGGTTTAATTTGGATTTGTCTGTGCATGTTTTTTTTACTCTCATAGATGTTGTTACCATTGCCATGCATTATACGACTGATAGACTGCAACGGTTAAAGTTAAAAATCATCAAATGTGTTCTACTGAAGAAACAAAGTCACCTACATCTTGGATGCCCTGGGGGTAAGCAGATAAACATCACTTTTCATTTTTGGATGAACTATCCCTTTAATAATTTACCAACATATTTTGTTAAATGAATACAGCTTTGAATAATCTCTCAATAATTATGGAATAGTTTTATGTGCTGTAACAATTGGATTTATGGCCAATGGAAGATATTAAAAAAGTGATATTAAACAGTTGCGCCAGACTCACAGTCACGTCTTCATAACGTTCACATAATCTGGTTCTTGCGGAGACTAGAGGAGAAAAACAAGACCAAAATATTATTACGTACTGTAGATCTGCAATAAATTTCTGCTATTTTAAAGCTTGTTATTTTCTCAGCAATACAATAGCTACATATGATCCAAATAAATATACAGAAAATATATTGTAAGCATTTACTGCATTTGATAAAACGCTTTTTTTGACCAAAGCCGGGCCGGTGGACACTCTCACACTCACACACACACACTCTCACACTCACACACACACAC
>NW_015548268.1:1309772-1333209 GCF_001515605.1 Sinocyclocheilus anshuiensis
CACACACACACACACACACACACACACACTCACTCACTCACTCCATCATCATGCTGTGAAAACAATACAGTGACTTCACATACGTTCACAGAACTATAGATGCAAGAAAACAACTTACTTTTTTTGCAAAACCTAGCCAGTTTCAGTGCCAAGTAAATGACTATGATCAGGAGAATCTCCAAAATCACAGGCAACAGAAATAAAACAGCTGTCCTAAAATACAACAGAATAGCGAAAGGATTTTATCTTCTGAATAACTGCCTACATACTTCAAACACAGCATCATGTCAAAGTGAATAGTTCTGGAAAGCAGAAAAAAGCTGCAAATTCTCAAATGGACATAAATGGTTTAAAGTAACATTTCACACAAAAATGATCATTCTGTCATCATTTACTCTCTCTCATGTCGTTCCAAACCTGTATGTCCTTATTTCTTCTGAAGAACACGAAAGCAGATATTCTGACAAATGTTCAAGCTGCTCTTTTTCTTAAAACGAATGCATTAAATCTAAATAGTATCCAAAAAGGAACCATAAAAGCAGACCCACATAACTTGTAAGTAATGACCTTTTCCTCACACTGAAGTCATTATATGAGCTCAGAAGACTTTTATTTTGACACTATATGGCCACTATATACCTTCATTATATGGTAAAGAGCGGCTTGGACATTATCAATAATATCAAAAATAAATAAGAAAGATCAAAATAAATAAATAATAAAATGTAAAAATAAATAAAAACGATCAAGTAAAGCACTCACTAAAAAAAGATTAATATTTTATTTGTTTTCCTGCATGTCATGCGATCATTACCTGACATCAGAGAACCGTGAACATGAAAATGTGAAATATTAACTTGCTATCTCAGTGGGAATTTAAGTATGTATTTTAGGTCAAAAGCCTGAAAGGTTTTGCCCTGAAGAAAGACAGCTGTGTGAGTTTGGACCAGCATGAGTGTGAGTCAATGAGCCGTTATATTAAAGGATCCTCACCTTTTGCGAGCGCTGGCTGAGATCTGATCAGACTCTGCTGTATCCGGACTCTTTCTGCTCTTCTTCTGATCGACAGTGATATGAACAGGCATCTGCAGCTCTTCTGTCGAGCACCAGTACCATCCCGTGTGCTCCTTCTTCAGTCGGCTCATGCTCACAGTCGTGTTTCTCAGACCGTATCTGATCTCAACCGAGGCTCCGTCTAACCTCCCAGACGCTCCTGTAATGCACTGACCTCCAAACTTACACCATTTTACACCATATTGTCCTCCCTGATGGTAGCAGCTGATGGTTACGCTGCCATTCTCAGATCCCGTCACATGCTGAGAGTTCACGTGAAGTCTCGGAGAGTCTAGAAATTGCATAGAAATCATCAGTTGCCACTCAGTTAGCAGTTTGTTAAAGGAATAGCTGAAAATGTGCTCAGCTGTTTGGACTCTCATTCTGACGGCACCCATTCACTGCAGAGCAAGTGATGCAATGCTACATTTCTCCAAATCTGATGAAGAAACAAACTCAGCTACATTCTAGAATGACCACATTTTCATTTTTGGCTGAAGTATTCCTTTAAGAATTATACAATTTCTGTCATTTACCCTCACGTTTACGAGTTTGTACAGTTTCAGCTTGGCATCAGAGAGCTTCAGATAACTGTATGATGGTCTCACCTGCTGTGACGTCCAAGAAAAACCCTGCCCGTTTATCAAAAGCTGAAGGAATATGAATGGCACACCAGTAATAGCCAGACTCCTGGACATTATCCATGCGGACGGTGAAGATGTGACCTTTCGTGTCATCTGAGATCAACACTGATTTGCAATGACAACTCTGGTCTGAGAGCTCCACATAATCACTCGATAGCCAAACGCTCAAGTATTTGCATGAAAATGCATATTTCTGATGATATAAACAAGGAATTATGACAGACTGTCCTCTCCGAACAGATACCTGCCTGACCATAGTGATGTCCTGCGCACCTTCAAAAAAGAAATATTGTATATTAAAAGAATGAATTGATTAATCCAAAATCTGTGGCTTTTTATGCATTTTAACACATTTAATTTCATATGTATTAAAAATATATAATATTCATAAACGTATATTAAAATCCAAAAACAGTGTCAAATATTGTATATCTTTAATAAAAATGTTACCTTTAAAAAAAATAATCCTGAAATATTGTTTTTTTAAATCCCAGATTTTCAATTTAGTCTCTGACTTTTGTTCCCTACTGTTTACTCTTTATAAATTCAGTAGTCTTGCAGCTCTGCATAAACATGACAATTTTAAGATTATTCAACAGTACGGATGCTTGCCAGACAGCAACACAGTGTCGGCCCAGATCTGTAGTTGCTCTCACCTGAGAGTCTGATGAAGCTGCAGATGAAGAGAAGACAGTTCAGATCCATGGCTGTGTCATTGTGAAGATGTTCGATGGGAACGCATGTGAAATCTGTTCTTTTCTCATCTCTAGTTCCTGTTTTTCTGCAGCTCTGGCCTGACTCACCCTCCCGCACGCAGCGCCACGGTTTTGCAAGAGTATTTGTGGATAGTGTGACAAAACTGCTTATTTATTTATAACAGATTTAAGTCAGGTGAAACCAGTGTGACAGATTCCCTCTAAAGCAATAATGAAAACAGCATTAACACTGACAGAGACAGACCGACCGATGGCTTTTTGTCTATAAAGTCTTTTCAGGAATTGCAAAAAAAAAGAAAAGAAGAAATAAGCACTATGTTTACACCCCCAGTTTTCCACTTCATGAAAACAAAGCCTCAGAGCTCTGGACGACTCTCACCGGAGCCATCATGAGCTCAAGCACAAACTGAGACACAGCAGACAGACTGGGTTACATGTCAAAGAAACGGTTCACCGAAAAATACAACTTCTGTCACTATTTGCTCACGTCTTTATGCATGCTATCTTTTTTGTATGTAGAACACAATACAGTTATGTTAAAATTCCGGGTACAATCATTATTTTCCAGATCCTTCATTGGATTTGATACAAAAAATAATTCAGGTATAACAGTAAACCTTTAACATTACTTCTCATATGTTACAAAAAAAGTCATTTTTAACACTGTATTTAACAACTTTTGTTTTCACAAAATATGACTATTATAAACAGTATTTCTTTTTTATTTTAAATGCTTTTTTTGTTTTGTTTTGTTTTGTGTGTGCTTTCCTGAAGCTCAAATAATCGAGCATGGCACTAGCAACGCCACACTCTTAAAAATAAACGTCCTTTATTGGCATCGATGTGTCCATGAAGAAACTTTAGCATCCATTGAATCTTTCCATTCCACAAAAGGTTCCCTTTCATGGGAACTTCGAACTGCGTCCTCTAGGGGTCGCTATGGGGAACGCCTCGTCGTGACCCGTGTCTGAAGCATACCATGGTTACATAAGTAACCTGAGACGTTCTTTATAAAAAGGTTCTGACTGAAGACTGTTTGCTAAAAGGTTCTTTGCGGAGCTAAAAATGGAATGAAATTAGCATCTCGAAATAAACATATGATTTATATTGCAATATACAAACTCTGTACACACAACTCAGGGTGTTGAACCTTCGTGGGCATGTTCATGTCCCTAAATGAGAAACTGTCACACAACTTAAAAAAAAATTTAAAAGGCGGTGAAATTGTCCTACAACATTATATAAGGTTTAAAAAAAAAGATTCTTCATATTACTTATTTTTCCAATCACAGAGTCAAACTGAATAAAACTAATGCTATTGGTTTACTTGAGTTACACACATCTGATTTTATAAAACTCTGATTAACACAAACAAACATTATAAAAACACTAAGACTGTTTATATATTTCACTTTTTCACTTTTCAGACCATAGATGTATATATGTTTTTATTATCTGTTGCAGTCAACTACCACAAGAACACAACAAAACAAGACAAAACAAAACAAAAGTACAGTTAGACTGACATATTAATATTATATTATTATATTACATATTATATTAACCAATATTAATATATTGTAAGAGAGATATACAATAAATGAATAACTGAAAGTACCTGAGTGTTTTGTTTAATTCCAGTCATGGTTTCATAGAGATCCTCACATGCAACCTCATTGTTTTTCCCATTTCCCTATGAAAATACATATATAAATTAATAATAACAACAACTGTTTATATTGCAAGTATGTGAATGCTACAGATGCAATCAAAGAAAGTACCTGAGTGTTTTGTTTAATTGCAGTCATGATTTCATAGAGATTTTCACACGTAACCTCACTGTTTTTCCCAGTTCCCTATAAAAATGAAATTAATAATATTAATACTAACAGTAGTGGTGAACAGTGATCAAAAGCGGACACTATTGTGAATGTGAGAGCTGTGTTTCACCTACTTTGGGCAGTTGTTGTTTGTTTATGCCTTCATGAAGATTTGAGCTTTCAGCTCTTTGTTCTGCGGATACACACACATGTAATACTGTACATATGCTGTCATTGCTTTGTCTTACTAATCAAATCATGAAATCACGTACTTCTCTTGTTCCTTGCTTTGATCAGCATCACAGCTCCGCAGACTGTAATAATGGGCAGCATCGCTCCCAGAATAAGCAGCCACAGCAACCGCCTGGAAACAAGTCTCACAATAAGAGCCAATGAACGATCTGCTGCTAACGAGTGCTTTGATTAAATGAGCACAATCGCTTACCTGTCTGCACGGAGTGGTGGTGTGCTCTCAGAGGGGTTAGTTGTAAACGGTGTAATATCTAGGGCCTTCATCACAGTAACATGAACAGGCATCTGTGAATCCTCATTAGAGCAGTAGTACCATCCACTGTCATCTGTCTGCAGCTGCCACAGCGTCACTCTCAGAGCATCACCATCATCACACATCACTGCAGTTCTCTCTAGAGATCCTCCATCTCTCCCAACACAAGATCGCCTGATCGTACACCAGTGTGAAGCGCCGTGACAGCGGATGGTGACGTTACCACCCTCATAACCTGACACAGTCTGACTGGAGACACGGAGCCCTGCTTCAGCTAGACATTTGAGAGAAAAGGTCAGAGACAAAGTCTATTTCTTTTCTGCTTTTGCACATTCTGGAATCTGAGAGGAAAACTTTGGTTTATAATGCTGCACAGAATCAATGATACCTTCTGTAACCTGCAGGTAAAGATGTGCGTGAGGATCAGATCCAGACACGGTAACAGCACACCAGTACGTGCCGGAGTCCCTCACTTCTGCTTCTCTCAGTGTCGCCGTAAACACATTTTCTGCTTGATTATCCACAACAGACATTCTGCTGTGTGATACGTAATGACTGAACATCCAAACACCTCCAGAACTCATGTATTTTGGGTAATTGGCGTATTTCTGAACATATAAACACGGGATTGTGATCGTTTGTTGTTTTTGAACAGATATTTTACTGACTGTACGGATCTCTTGAGTTCCTGTGAAAGAAAAAATAAATATTAAAAACAACAATAAAATAAATAATTCCACTAAAGATCTTATTAAAGCATACCATTAAAGGAATAGGTTACCTAAAAATTCAAACGATTTGTAGGAATGTATCATTCCATCACTTGCTCACCAATAGATCCTCTGCAGTGAATGGGTGCCTTCAGAACAGCTGATTAAAGCATCACAATAATCTACAAGTAATCATTAAGGCATTTTAACTTAGCTAAAATATGAGTCCTCTATTCATATTGCTTTCTCCATTGAAAAAAAGTAATTTCGTCTGAATCAGGAGAGAAATATGCACAGATTGAGCACTGTTTGCAAGCATATAGGCATCAGTCAGTCTCAAGAGACCATGGATCACGTTGGATGAAGATCGCATGCGTCTCTGCTTGAAAAGGGTGTACATGGACGAGACCCAGCTCTCTCGAGGACGATGCAATTGCAACAGAGGCAACGCAAGTGAATGCTGTTGAATCTACTTTCTTGTCGAGCATGCAGGGTCCGTGACTCACTGCTGTAGAGGACCGTGCTCACCACACAAGCCTTGTAGACATGGACTTTGGTGTGCTGTCGTCAGCTTATCATTTGTCCATATTCTCTTTGTCAGTCTGGACATGGTTGTGGTAGACTTCCCAATGCGCCTGTTTAGCTTAGTGTCAAGAGAGAGAGTCAGAAATAGAGGATCCCAGGTGCAAAGAGTCGTGTACAACGTCAAGTTTGTAGTTGGAGATTAAGATGCTGGTTGGAGGATTTATGTTTTGTCCCACAACTTGCGTCTTCTTTAAGTTGATGGTGAGCCAAAACTCTTGGCATGCCTTGCTGAAGCAGTTCATCAACTGCTGCAGATCCTCAGCAGAATGTGTGGTGACAGCTGCATCATCGGCAAACTGAAGGTATATTAAACACCTAATCTGGACTCTGGTCTTTGCTCTTAGTCTGGAAAGTTTAAAGAGCTTTCAATCTGATCTTGTCCGAAAGTAGATCCCTTCAGTAGCAGACCCAAAAGCGTGCTTAAGCAAGACGGTGAAAAAAATACCGAACAGTGCGGGCGCTAGAACGCATCCCTGTTTCACTCCACCTCATATGTCAAAAGCCTCCCTTCATGTTGTTGTGGAAAGACTTGATGATACTTGCGTTCCAAGTGCCTAGCTTTAAGCTTGCATGACTTATCTTCTTTCTTTTTCCTGTTGCCTGTAGTTATCGATCCACTTGTCAGGGTTTCATCCTAAAACCAACGCACCCAGTGGGCTTAGCGGACCGTGGCGAGGTAGCAACCAACTCCAGCTTGAGCCGGGCGTTGGCTACCCAATGAGATGCAATTATCTCTCCCACTGTCGGAAGCAACCCCTGGCGTCTTGCTCTATGTCAATCAAGCAGTAGACTTATAACCAGTAGACTGATTCTTCCCGTGTTGTTCCGACACTGAAATAGCGAAGCTGGAGTGGCCTCTCCAGTGAGCAACGCCTGGGTAAAAGGACGAGCTGTTACCCACGCAGCAGGTCCCCCCTATCCACGTCATCAAAAGATCCAAGGGAACAGTAAGAGCCGATACAGCTTGGTTTTGATGCCATCCCAGGAGTTGCCAGAGCTGAGCTGTAAACAGCCCTGAACTGCCTTCGTGACTCCGATTCCAGATTTTTCCACAACTGGGTTTAGCCACAAGGCTGCGGAGGCTTTGGAATCAGAGTTTTCCTTCACTTAGACGAGCTACCTTTCCAGGTTAACAAGCCCTGTCTGCCCGAAGCAAACTGGTTTTGAGGTGCCAGTGGCTAGCCTTCGCCCCTTCTCCTGTTAGTGAAAACAGTTCCACCAGATTTAGATGCTAGACCACACATGAAGGCCAGGAGCTGGACTTGGTTGTCAGAGGCTAATTGAGACGCACTTTAGGCAGTAAGAGCGTATCCCCACTACCACCTCCTCGGCATTAACAACCTTTGGGTTTGCAAGAATAAACAGTCCAACACTTCTAAACAACTATGTGGCTGGATTTTGATGTGAGACAACAGGAGATGCACTTTTTCACTGGAGGAAGTGTTATTATTATGGACTCAGAAACAAGGGTTTGAAGTTAAAAGCGTCTTAATGCTGGATGTGTTTCAGCTTTTGTCTTCTCCAGATGTTAACTGATGGACTGGAGTGCTGTGGATTACTTGTGGATTATTGTGATGTTTTTATCAGCTGTTTGGACTCTCATTCTGACAGCACCCATTCACTGCAGAGCATCCATTGCTGAGACACTGATGCAGTGCTACATTTCTCCAAACCTGATGAAGAAACAAACTCATCTACATCTTGGATGACCTGAGGTAAATTGTCAGCAAATTTTCATTTTTGGATGAACTATTCTTTTAAAAACATCAGCAAATGAATGGAAACTCAAAAATAATGACAGTTATCAAACGGAGTAATGTTTTGATAGCGTTACACAGAGACACAGTGTTTACACTTTACAGAGAAATGAATCTGTATGAAAGAATTTACACACAACATAAGCATCAATAAGCATTTCATTTTGAGATTAATTTCTGCATTATCAAAGGCACCTGCAGAATTTGATCTGAAACCTGACCAGAGCCTCAGGTATAACACTTCATAAGGCAAATATTACAGATGTATAAACCATACATACACCAGAAGTTGTGCAAAAATCCCAGTCTGCTGAACATACATGCTTGCATCCCCACACCATTTCAACAAAATAACCACACATGGATAGACTTCACTATGCAAGCTCATATACAATATTTTACATAAGCATATTCCCATCAGTGTTATACTACTGCATCTAAAGATACACGATAACACGGATTGTAAATGGCATCTATGCCAAAGCATTACATGACTAAAAATCATTAAATTGATTATAGATCCTGTGCTGTTTGTACTTCGTTAAAACCCCCCTGATACTGTTTTACTAAGAAACCGCTCCAAATGATTCACCATGAATGAATTAAACTCTGATTCAGACCGTTTTGTGAACCCATTTGCCCAATTCACCAAACAGAACCGACTCAAAAGAATGACAAAAAATTGTGAATGAATCACTGGTATTATGCAATTTTAAGCAACTGACAGAGACAGACCATTACTGCTGAAATGTTTCCGAAGAAATTCCCGTCTGTGGTCTATCGGGCTGCACACACCATTGCACAGAATATATATGCTGATGAATCATGATGAAATAACCAAAATAGAGCCTCGTGCCTTATTAGATAAAACATCTAATTCTTGACCTCTTAGTTATGATGCATTCGTTCGGCTTTAGCTGAAAACTCAGTCATCTTCTACAGTAGATAAAAAGAGATGTGGAAACGTGACTGTAAAATATTAACACTGCTAGTTCTTGGCAAAGTTGATGGTGATGAATATGAAAAACATTTTCAACTTTTTATTTGCATTTCATTTTCCCAACAGCTAAATTACAGGACAATTATGCTCAGTATTGTGTTACTATTGTACAAACACACATGCAACACACTAAACCAGTACTGACTTTAATACTGACATGTTACCAAAATTCGCTCAATGCAATGAGAGAAAACAGCATGATTGAGTGCCTGTCGTACCTGAAGCGTGTGTGAGGAGGAACATCAGCAGCAGAGTCTCCATCATCAGTGTGGCAGAGTAAGAATGAGCTGATCTTAGTATGACTATACATATTTCACCACATTTGAGGGAACAGCATTTGTGTCACTGCATTTAATATGCAATCATATCATGCACTTTACACCATCTCCACAATGCACATTTTAATATTAAATTGCACAGTTAATATTTTAATGCTACATGTTAGGTTAATGGAAGAAATATAATGCAAGACTAAGTATCTTTGTACCTCCTTCCTGCTGTATCACAGTAAGCCACCCTCGTGAAGATGCTGCTGATAAAAGCTGCGTCTGTGAGGCCTCCTGACCAAAGTTCACATACTGTTATCAAACATATCTGCAGATAAAACTGCCTTTCAATGAGGTTGAAGCAATTAGCCACAACACTAAAGGGGGAATCTCTTTTTAAATATGCTGTATATATATATATATATATATATATGATCCAGTGATAAAAAATGTATTGTGATGTATAGCCATAAACTCTGGCTCAAAACCAGTTTCCTGTCCCATCTTTGTTCCTCATGCAACTTTCAATCCAGCATCAGGTCTATTCAGCCAGAGCATGATGTACAGCTGCTCTTTCACACACTCCACTCATCTGAACACTTATTCTCATGTTTTCTTCTTTCAGAACTAACTCAAAATCTTCAAAATTGCCACAACTGGCCCTTCACCTCAGGTGACTCGATGGAGCGTGTAACTAAGTCTTTGTTGTATTCTCTAGACTCTTGGTTTCATCTCGAAGGCCCAGCGTTCGGCTAGCAAATCTACTGGTCACTCTATTGCCGTCTGTGGTGGAATTTTCTTGAGAACTAACGTTTACTTCCTGTTTTTGCCATTGCATCTTACTACAGTTACACTTACAGCGTGTTCATGAAGTGAGCTTAAAAAACACCAGTCCTTAGACCAGAGAGGTGAGCCACCCACTGAAAACAGCACATTTATATGATATACATATAAATATACATACATGATATACTGAGTAGAAATACATCTAAAGTTGTGGTCAAAATTTTGCATACACTCTGCAGTATAATATTACCAAAATAAGAGGGATCATACAAAATGCATGCTATTTTTTATTTAGTACTGACCTGAATAAGATATTTCACATGAAAGGCACTGAGGACGACTGAGGAACTCAAACACGACTATTACAGAAGCTTCAGACGCAGAAGGAAACACGATGCATTTAGAGCCGGGGGTGAAAACCTCTTCAATTTGAATATTGGGGTAAATTGAATTTTGAAATAATTAACATTATACTCAAAGTGTATGTCAAATTTTGACCACAAGTGTATATAGATGAAAAGTAATATTTTATTATCATTTTAGCATGCAATATTTATCAGACACCACTATTAGAATATTGACATCAATTTATTTATTTCATAGTGTTTTTTTAAAACAAAAAATCAAGTTAATATATATATATATATGAAATGTAGATTACAAAATTAAATGATTTAATAAATAAAAAATATGCATATAATAATATATAAATTATATAGTAGGCACATCTATATATATACATATATATACACACACACACACACATATATATATATACAGAGTGGTGCAGGTTTGACGTCAGAACCCGGAAGACTAATTCGCCGCTGGTTTTATAATGGTGTCTTTCAATTTATGAGTAAAATAAAGGCTGTGGTAAACAACTTGACGATACAACAAACTACACACACTCACACCCAAGCATTGTTATGTAACTAATTATTATTATTATTTCAGTCCAATGATGAGTCCAATGATGAGTCAGTCTAGAAAAGGAGAGACAATATGTTGATATGATGGTGGTGGTTCTATGATATAGACTTTAATCAGGGTAATACTATATTTCACTTATTATGAAAACGAGGTGGTGAGGGACCTGTATGCTCTACGTACTGCTGTAAAGACTGCAGTCTGTCCCTCACAGCCTCACTTTCATCCATGTAAGATTCTAACCTGACTAGGTGTATTGTAGAGCCAGTAGTGAGTTTACCTGATAAAGATATCCAGGTGAGACTGTGGAGTAGATCACTTCATCATCTCTGAGAGCCGCCTGTAGCAAACGTTACACACAGCCCTGGTCAGACACACTGAACATCAAACTCTCATAATATAGATGCAAAATATTCCATATTGTGCAGGAATGAGGCAAAGGAAAATCCAAGTACAGAAGCAAAGTGGATTCCAGTGCTGTGTGTTTCTGTCTCTTTAACCCTGTATTCTTTGAAGGCTTCAGACAGTACCTGAGCCAGCGGTCCTTCACAGGTAATCTCAGCGTATGTATTCTCAGTGTGTGACTGCAGTGAAAAAACAACAGAAATGTTCACATAACATATACATAACATCTAAAGCTCATACACATCCTTAATCAGAGCCGACATAAGCCAGGCCTCACTCTTTAGGACATATAGAAGAAGGCAATCAGTTATTTGAATAACAAGTAACGGTGAGATATAATAAAAGCTCATTTACTCTGAGATTCCTTAAGCTGGTACTTCTTGGCAACACTCGCTCTGCTCATTTGTTGCAAAAAAAAAAAAAAAAAAGCATAAATATGAATTAATAATTTCATATTGATTGTAATAAGTAATGTATAGGCTGAGTAAATTGGCTAAAAGACTCACTGGTTTTGCACAGCGTGATCACAAGCACTGTGCCACAGCTCAATATCACACTAAACACCAGCACAATGATCAGCCACAATAACAGCGGTCTCTCTGGAGCTGCGAGAAGAACGAGTCAGAAACTCACACAAACTAGTTTTAATTGATATCTCTCATACATTTGTTACTTCTGATTAATTTAGTAACATCATTATAGTTAGACTTTATTATTGTACAATACTGCATTGTATTAATATTGTGCATTAATATATACAATAACTACACAGCAGATTATATTTATGTTTTTATATTTCTCTGACGCTCTTTCAAATCTTAAAGAAGCAACTTTTTTTTCAAACCAGGGTTATTCTAGTTAACTAAAACTATTTAAAAGATGCCTGAAATAACATAAACAGTAACTGAAATAAAATCAGTTATAAAAAAACCTTAAACTTCTAACAGCTTTAGTTTAGCTACTTGTACGAAAATAGCTAAAACAAAAGTTAATAAATAAAAAATTGCGGGTTTCTCAGCAGCAGAAGTCATCATAGTTGGGTAAACTTCTATAGCAGTGAATGGGAGACTACATCAAATATATATTTTTGTGTTCCCATTTCCTCGAATAGCAAAAGAACAACTCCACAATAGTGTTTTCACAACTTTCAAAAAGAGAGAAACAAATAGAGAGAGACTGATAACGGCAGTCAGAAGAGAAAACGATGTCAAATTTACCATCTCTCGCAGAGACGCTGCATTAGACACACCCTCACAGCAGCGGTAACTCGTTTTTTGGAATTTGATGCAAAGGTAATATAGCAATCAGCCCCGTGAAGCCGTGGTTTACAGTGAATTTATAACAGCTGTGACGCGAAGCGGAGTGCATAAAACCCCCTTAGCTGTTATAAATTCACTGTAACCCACAGCTTCACGGGGCTTACTGCTTTTATAAAACGGTTATTCCATATACGTAGTAAGGTTTCACAGAATAAAACAGAGCAAATAAAGTGTAATGATTTTAATAAAAACAGTATTCTTCCACCAAACAATGTAGCTCCTCAGAAACAGTTGTGGTTGCTACAAAGTGGTTGCCGAGCAACACACAAACGTAAACAAAGGTGTGTGTTACTTTGTAGAGTCATT
Organism: Sinocyclocheilus anshuiensis; assembly: GCF_001515605.1. Classification (NCBI taxonomy): domain Eukaryota; kingdom Metazoa; phylum Chordata; class Actinopteri; order Cypriniformes; family Cyprinidae; genus Sinocyclocheilus; species Sinocyclocheilus anshuiensis. The sequence continues at coordinate 1,322,572 of NW_015548268.1, forward strand.
TACAACAGCTTCGAACGCGGCTCAGCCAATCAGAATCAAGCACCGGAACTCTCCACTTTATAATATAAATATAAATGTGCATACAAGTTTTTAAAACTGAAAACATAAAAAACATTGCAGGATTTGTGATGCTGATGACCATTAAAACATCATCGCAGTCTGTGAAAAGGGTCAATTATATCTTAATATACTAAGGTTATAGAGGCCAGACAGAAGAAACTGACTAATGTTGCTTGATACTTTTTTGAGAAATTTGCCTTGATTCAGGCATGTTGAAAAAACACTAACCAAACTTTGCCATGTTGAGCATTTTGAGATGCTTGAAACAATTTTACTGGTCAAAATAACCATCGGACTGTGCATTCATGACTCCAAACATAAATGAACAGATTCTTACCGAGGCATTTGAGCAGATGTGAAGCTTCCTGTGGATTTCACAGAGCTGGTTGTCCTGAGGGATCATTTAGAGCTGAGACAAAGCAAACAACAGCTAGAATTTCATTGTAAACGTGAAGTAATCTTACGGGGGCTGGCTGGAGGTTGTCTCGGGTGTGCTGGCAGAGGTTTCTTCTCTTGTAGAGACAGTGATATGAACAGGCATTTGTAGTTCCCTCACTGAGCACCAGTACCATCCCGTGTTCTCCTTCCTCAGTCGGCTCACGCTCACGCTCACCACTCCATTACTGTTCCTGATCTCCACTGACGCCCCATCCAAGAGCCCACCTGGCTCTAACACACAGTTCCCCGCAAGCTTACACCACTTTATACCAGTTTTCCTAGGCAAATGATAATAGCAGGCGACGGTAACACTGCCGCCTTCAAAACCAGCCAGCATCTGATCCTGAACATAGAGACCAGCAATACCTAGACATAAGAACGAAAGAACAAGAAGATGTGGAAAAAAGTCACTGAAAAATATTACAAATATTTTATAATTACTGTATATCTGGTCAATTTCACCTGCTGTGACCTTTAAGTTGAATCCATTCTGAATATGAGATCTAGGTCCATCAATCGCACACCAGTACGTCCCACTTTGGCTCTGCTGAATATTCCTCATGTCAATACTCACAGTGCTAGTTGATTTGTTATCTGAGACAGAAACTGTCTCATGTTTCTCTCTCCCATCTGAAAACTCTATGTATTTACTAAAGGTCCAGTGATCTCCAAAACTCAGATATTTAACATTATTTACATAAGCACGATTATACCAACAAGGGATTACGATAGATCTTCTTTCCTGGACAGACACTTGACTGACTGTTTGGACATCTTGTGCACCTAAAGCAATGAGATAAATACTGTTAAACTGACACAGATCATTGCAAAAACTGAAGAGAACTGCATGTTACAGTCAATAAGATGAAGGAAAATCATAATCGACTCACCTGAGATGTTGAAAAGCATGTAAATAAGGACACAGAGAATCATTGTTGTTGATGTGCGAGTAGAACGAGGTTAGCGGCTGAAATGAGTTTTACCACTATAGCATTTCCTTCGTCACAACAGAACATGTCGCCTGTGTTTCTGGTTCAGGAAGCTTAAAGATTTTTCTGATTATTTTAAATTACATTTACATTTACATTTATATTTATTCATTTAATATCATAGGGTTAAAAGATTTGATCTAACATATTCTTGGTATACAGACAAAAATATATATATATATATCCTGCTTAGCATAAAATCAACAAAAAGGATTTTCAGACCGAGTCTTCTTTAGAGCTTTATGAAAGGCACAGAATAGATCATTAAAATCACAATTGCACTGAGAAACAAAAATTAGTGTAGAAATAATTTTCACTCAGAAATTGCTTGTAAAATTCTCAATTACAAAGAAACACCAAATAACACATTGAATTAAACATGAACTTTTGAACTAGAAAAACTGAATATTTTCTTATGAAATGCACTTCAATCTTTGTCTTATTTACAACTCTCAAAAATTACACTTTTCTTTTTTTTTTCCTTTTCTTTTTTTTTACAGTGATGAAATAGGAAACCACAAAACTTTTTTCTCTTTAGATTTTTGTGCCACTAAAATGTGCACAAATTGTTATTTTAAACAGACTGATTCAGTTCATAGTCAGACTATAATAATAATAATAATAATAATAATAATACAATAATAATAAGTTTTATTTATATAGCGCCTTTCAAACACCCAAGGACACTTTGCATAAGGTAAATAACAGATAGTATACAACACATGAACAGCCAAACAGCAGACAGAGGTGAAATAATATGCAATATACAAGATAAGTTACAAAACAAGCATAGAACAGAAAATTAAGGCAAGCAATTAATTAAGAAACATTGTAAATAGGTGAGTTTTGAGAGCAGTTTTAAAGGTCTGGAGTGAAGAGATAACATGACGATTTTGTGGTAGTTTATTCCAGAGCTTGGCAGCGGAAATGCAGAAAGCCCTACCACCCACACTAGATAGCCGGAATTTAGGTACTGCAAGCCAATTTTCAGAGCTCGATCTCAAAGTACGGGCAGGGACATAGGGGAGAATTAATTCAGGAAGGTAAGAATGTGCTAAACCATGACGGGCCTTAAAAACAAAAACAAGAATCTTAAACTGAATACGATAGGTGACAGGGAGCCAATGTAATTGCTGTAAAACCGGAGTAATGTGGGCAGATTTTCTGACTGGATGATCTGACCCAGAGAAAGCATGTAGATTAAGAATAGAAGTGGACCAAGGACAGATCCTTGAGGCACTCCACGAGAAAAAGTGACAGAATAAGATTTAAATTTATCGATGCTAATGAACTGTTGCCTGCATGAGAGATATGAACCCAGCCACTGTAAGACAGTATCAGTAATGCCGGTCTCCGACAAATGAGATAGCAGTACAGAATGGCAAACTGTATCAAAAGCTGCACTCAGGTCTAAAAGAACCAGAAGGCTGAGGGCACGCGAATCAGAAGCAAGGAGGAGGTCGTTCACTACTCTTAGAAGGGCAGTTTCTGTACTATGGTGAGGACGAAATCCGGACTGAAATGATTCATACTGATTATTTTTATCCAAGTGAGTCTGTAATTGTTTGGCGACCACCTTTTCTAGTACCTAAGATAAAAAAGGAAGGTTAGAAATTGGTCTGAAATTACTTCTAACTGTGTTGTCAAGGCCAGGTCTTTTAAGAACTGGGGTGATTATAGCTATTTTCAATCCAAGCGGTACATAACCAGTCGATAGGGAACAATTTATCATGTGGGTGAAGGTATAATGAGAGAGGGGAGAAAGTTTTTGAGTATGTGTTTTGGAATAGGATCTAGCTGACAGGTAGAGGAGTTAGAGTTCATTATGAGTTGTTCAACCACAGATGTATTAGTGAGTGAAAAGTTTGAGAGTGGGGAAAATATCTGGGAAGTTGCAGTTTCTGGAAGAACAACAGAAGAAAAGGATTGATAAATATTGTCAATTTTGTGTGTAAAAAAATGTCAGAAAATCATCACAAATTTCAGAAGAACCATTAAGAAGGGGTGATGGTTGTTTAACAAGTTTGTTGATCTCAGAGAATAGGGTCTTGGGCTTGCACTTTGCTCTGTTCATAATAGTTGACAGGTAACTACAGCGTTCGGTGTTAAGTGCTTTTTTTATACTGTGATATGAATTCTGAGTGGAGGGTCGCATGAACGACCCTAGACTAAACAACTTTGTTACCGAATTTGACTCTGTTTGGCACACTAAGCTATAAATGGCTTCAGAAGAAATATTTGAATGTTTCCAGGGAAATGTATGAAATAATGTTATGGGTTCCTTTTATTGTTCCAGTATGAACTGAAAAATAAACAGCTAACAGGTTTGGAACAAAATAAGGGCAAATAATGACAGAATTTTCCTTTTTGGAGACAGGTATTCCAATAAACCACTGTAAGAGTAATGGCACCTTGTATTAATTAATACACCATATTTAGACTCAAAATGTTACAACCTTATACACTTTATTAAAAAAAATAAATTAAATGAAACCACATCATGCTGGTTTGGTCTGGTCAGAGGAGAACCGGCCCCCAGACTGAGCCTGGTTTCTCCCAAGGTTTTTTCTTCATTTTGGTTCCTTGCCACTGTCACATTTGGCTTGCTTAGTTGAGGACACTTAATATCTGGCAATATTTGAAGAGAACTGAACTGTACTGGAAGATGACATCACTGAATCTGACTTTAGCTGATAAACTGAGTGTTTTATATTGTCTTCTTGCATTATTGACAAACTATTTTCCCGTTTGACACTAAAGCTGCTTTGACAATCAGTATTTTATAAAGAGCTATGGCAACTTGACTTTAACTATGAACAACAAATGTGTCATGGATGCCTGATGATATGACATATGACTTCTGCGGTTCCCATGATTTCACATTCATCTACTGGGAAATTAGTCAAAAAGGGAAGAATAACACTTGAAGTGGAGGGTGATTATGAGTTTTTGGTGTGAAGTAAACAGTCTGTTAGGTGTAAATTTGTGATTTTCCTATGGGTTTTAATAGTGGGGTTTTTCCAATTCATGACTTAAAACAAGATCTGCGGCAAACATGCAATGACAAAACAGGGTTTCTGCAGGTTTCAGGAAGGTAAACTTAAGACATTTTAAAGACAGAGAAAAGAAAATACAATATGTCAGTACGGTGTCTATAAATGTAAATGCCTAGGGAACACAATGAGGTGTATTAGCAACACTTCAAAGATTAAAAACACAACTACCATCAGATCTCCATACTGGGTTCACGACCACTAGAATACGGAAATAATCATAACTTCACTGTACCTGCTCTTCTTCAGCACTTGTTCTTGTTTTCTAGAACAAATGCAAAATATTCTTAAACCAAGAGACATTTACTTAAGAAGAAACATGACAGAAGATAAAAAGTCTTGTTTTGTGAGAAATTCAAAATGGACTTAAAAAATCTACTAAATTCAAAGGAAAAATTTGTTTTTTATTTCCCACTGACAGGCACTTATCTGTAGGTAAATTCATCTTGATGTAAGGACATTTAGATATTTGTTTTGGAAATAACAAAGACTGAGAAAAATATAAGCTAGATTTAATGCCATGACTTTCTGCTCTGATTTAAGACCTCTTTAGGCTTGAATTTGTGGTCATCTGATGAAAGGTCTGTCTCAGTCTCAGTCGCTGGCTCTGGGAAACAGGCTTTTTCTTAAGAACTGACATTCACACTTCTTGTTTTCGTCAGAGTGGCTCAAGCAGACAAGCGCCACGGTCGTATCACATACTGCAATCACAGAAAATAGCAGGACTATATAAAAATATGTTGAAGTCAATGTGGCAACAGAAGAGCAGAACAGTTTTAATCAAAATATTAATTCTGTCTTCGATCCTCACCCTCGTGTCGTTCCAAGCTGCTATGACTTTTTCTTCTGTGGAACATAAAAGAAAATATTTTAAAGAACGTTTCGGTAAAGATGCACATGCATTCTTTAGTAATAAAACTGAAAGAAGTTGCATTTGTGATGCCGATCTCCTAAACTGCACAGAGAGAGCGAGAGAGTGGTCTGACAGATTCATCTGATCTCATTAAAGTCTGTGTGCAGCGTGGAATTATGGGTTCTCTAGAAAACACAGGCTTTGATGAGCGATCACTGTGTTCTAGGTCAGTTACTAAAAGCGGTGGTCTCTTCGTTCTGTGCGTCAGAACAATCTAAAGTGAGCAGCTACCGGGTTCAGAACCCGATGAACGTATTCAACTTCTGTGGGACTTTTAATGAGTTCAGGAAAACAGAAATGTCATCGACATAATGCTACTGAGAATTTCTCTGGTGTTTCTTAATTGATCTGTGCAATGCAGTTTAAACAGTATTACATTGGATTACATGGAATTACCCTTTGCTTTTGAAATAGGTGAGTTAATGTAACATGTAAATAACTCAAAACTTCCTAAAAGAGACTTTACTGGAACTTGATGCAAAAGGTGACATTGGGTCTGTCCTGATTCTCACACTTGCGGTCTCTGCGCTTGGCCACTTGTCTACTTACGTGACGTATTTCCTGTATTTGGTCCATGTTTTCAAGTGGACGTGAAAACCGCAAGTGTGTATGACTTTCAGTTATGCAACGGTGACACACTTACAACATAGTGGTGTAAAAATCTAAGTAACACACATTGTACATTTAATTCATTGCACTTTAAAATAAACTTCTAAACTTTTGTTCAGTTGTCTCTATCCATGACACAATTTAATTGTGGTGCTTTTAATTAAGTGATAAACATTTTACAAAAGTGCACATACACTCTAAAAAATGCTGGGTTGTTTCAACCCAACTTTGGGTCAAATATGGACTAACCCAATTTTTGGGTTAAAATTTGAATGTAAAAATTTAACCCAAAAGTTGGGTTAGTCCATATTTGACCCAAAGTTGGGTTGAAACAACCCAGCATTTTTTAGAGTGATCTCTGTACCAAAGTTCAACACTACACAAATTATTTGCAATATCTAATTAAATTCCTCAACATCCCTGGTGAAAAAGAAGTATACTAAAATGTATTTGAAATACGTTTATTTCATGCTAAGTATACTACAAACACAAAATAAAAATACCCTGCAATTGTACTTTTGGTTTACTTAAAACCTGCTAAATTGGAACAACTAATTTTGTACTTAATGCACTTTAACTGTGTGGAAGTAGTGCTAAAGTCCAACTGAAGTATACTTGATTGAGCTAAAGTGGAACTATTGCAAGTACACTTCAGGTACACTTCAAATATCTTGCATTTCATATTATTCAAAGATCATACAATTCTCATTAATAGTGGCATTCAAATACATTTAGGCTTAATATTAAGAAATGTGCATTGTGCACAAGCAGTACTCCAAATAAAGTTTATAATTTTATATCAGTGATATGTCAATAAATATGTTAATAGATTTGAACTATACTTATGCAATAAATGTGTTTTAAATATATGACTTTGTTACTAGGACGGTGAGCTCCTGCAGGTGATGAATGATGGGATATGCTTAGGCTCTAAAGCAGTTTAGAGTGTGAATGTGGATTAAGCACACTGAGTTTGCCATGTTCAGTCTTCTGCTCTTACCCTCCAGTGGCCCAAAGCACTGTGTGGTTAGTATTGGGACAAACCCTTCCTGAATTCAGCACGGATGAAACTGAGTTGTTGTCTACAGAAAGTGTTTTTCAGAAAGACGTTTGGTCATCTGAACAGTATATTATAATCTGAGCTTCACTTTCATTCATTCATGCCACTCTCCATCACTAATGTCTGTAGAGTTACACAGAGGAGGAAGAAAAAGGTCATTTTCAGACACCGAACACGCAATTGCTTTAAACAGACAGTTCAGTAACAAAGCTAATATGGAGTAACTTGCGTGCTAGACACAATATTCCAAATTACTTTGTCTGGTTTGTCAATAAAAAGAGCTCCAAATGAAGTCCAAACAGCCGAAGCTCTCGCTGTGGTGTTTAGTTTCTGAATGAACAGGTGATTCGAACGAATCGATTGAGTGAACGACTCAGTGACTCACTCATAAAGACGGTCAGTTGTCGCCACCTACTGGTACAAATCCCCACCAAAAATACAGACAGACTGAAAATAATAATAATAATAATACATTTATATATATATATATATATATATATAACCTTTTGTTTTGTTTTCTAAATAAAAAGTCCCAAAATGTTCACAACTTAAAAAAAACAAGCAAAACATTACATAATGTAAATAAGTTGTCACAGAATAAGAATATGTGAATTATATATATATACATTTCTATACATTAATTCTCTTCTAATATGCTGATTTGCTGCTCAAGAAACATTTCTGATTATTATCAATGTTGAAAACAGTTGTGCTGCACAATATTTTTATGGAAACTGATACATTTTATTTTTCAGGATTCACAGATGAACAGAAAGTTCAGAAGAGCAGCATTTATTTGAAATAGAAATCTTTTGTAACATTATAAATATCTTTACTCTCACTTTTGATCAGTTTAATGCATCCTTGATGAATAAAATTATTAATTTCTTTCAAAAATATTTTACCGACCCAAAACCTTTGAACGATAGTGTACATGGTTTGATTTTTTTTTGATTATCTAGAAATTGTACGACAGAGTCATTCTGATGAAATCCTTCGGCAATATGATCACATTTATTATTATCATATAAAAATATACATGGGAAGTGTTCCACAGAGACAGACAGGGCACAGAGGCCGTCCCATCATGCACACACTATTTAAACTGAGCTGGATGATGACATCACTGAATTCAATGATGAACTGTCTTTAACTGAAAAATTAGTGTTTACTATTGTCATTTTGCATTATTGACACACTATTTTCCTAATTAATGCTGTTCAGTTGCTTTGACACAATCTGTATTGTTAAAAGCGCTATATAAATAAAGGTGACTTGACTTGACTTGACTTGACATACACATGCTACACAGCTGCCAAAGCCACATAATACTGTCTGGAACGAGGCGGCTCTTAATGTGGCCTCGACACAACACCTCCACAACATTCAGTCAGACACGGCAGAACCGCAATCATGTTCAAGTGGCACGTTATCATCTCAAAATAGAACATTTTGCTTCTCTTATCAACATAAAGGTTTGTTTTTGTAATACTTCATTAAAAAAAAAATCTATACACACACACATATATATATATATATATATATATATATATATATTTATACATTTATAAAACAGTTCGTTCTGGTTCTCAAATCTGATTGGTTGAGAACCGTGAGATATTGTACTGGTATCGCTACAGGAACGCCCTTTCATGATACAAAATATATACAAAGATACAAACTTTTTAAGATTTTTTTTATTTCCCAAATTGAAAAATGTGTTGCTCGTTCAAAATTAAAGCATGAAAATTCCTAGGTACAAATTCATTCAAGTTTATAAGCAAGGCATATTGTGTTTACCACTTTATGGATAAACAGTACGATTGTCATATTTGTTTACATGGCTGGGTTCCTCTTTTTTATTAAAAAAAAAACTGACTGACATTAGAGGAACAATAAAATATTTCAAACAATATATCTATAGGCTGGTGTGTGCTGGGAGTCTCCCACAGCTCCTTTTCCTTCCGGAAGTCCTTCATACTGAGAGAAGAGTCTGGAGTGTGATTGCTGGTCGGTGGAGGTCAGAGGTCAGAGGTCAGAGACAGGAGGAGAGAGGAGGAGAAGACACAGAGGGAGAGGGAGAGCGGAGGCAGCGCGGCGGAGCTGATGGTGGACAGCTGGAGCTCGGAGCGGAGGAAGGCAGACAGAGGCACCTGGGACACCAGCGTCGGGCTGGCCGAGTTTATGAGCGAGTCGATCTTCTCTGCCTCTTTACTGCAGGCTTCGATCTGCACAGGAGAGCACAGCACACGCTTCAGCTCGACTCGGCAGAAACAGGGCATTCAGTCCTTGCAGACAGCTTTAATATTTCTAGGCAAATGTGAGGAACATCTGGAGCGTATGATGCAACCGCAGGAAAGACTCCTTCAGATCTCCACTCACTGCTAGCCAGACGCTCTCCAGAGCACTAGTGCACACGATTCATAGAGAAATCATCCCGGCAACAGTGTATCAAAGCATGCTTTCACTAGGGTCGAGTGATACATCTTTACTGTATAGAATATCGGTCAACTTATTTATTACTTTTATATATTTAGTACATTTACTGTTATTAAATATGTAATTGTTCATGCTTTTTTCCAGCTATTTTGTCAGCATCTAACATTGACAATCTCTAATCATTTAATAATGCTGTTTAATGTAAACCTCATTTAATTAAAATTAATCTGTTTTTCATACTGTACATTATAATGTTGTGATGCCTAAATTCATTTTTTAAAACGACCTATTTTATTGATTTATTTGAACTTGTTTAAATAATTTAATTATATATTCATTTAAAGAAGTTAATTAATTCTAAATTAATTCTGTCAAAATACTAAGAATCAGTCATTTACTGGTTATCAGCCATAATCCTCACTATATTTTTTGTTTTGAATTTTTAAAATAATTTTAACGGCTTTATTAAATTAATATATAATTACATTGTCAATTATTTCTAAATTTATTCTGTAAAAATACCAAGAATTAGCCTGGTTATCAGCCATAATATGAAAATAATATCCCTAATTTTCCCATTCACAGTAAATGCAGCAGGTCCAGATGGAGATCAGAGAGTATGCAAAATGTGCATTTGAGGTCTTTTATGTTTTATCAATATCAATCCGATATTCCTGGATACGGACTGGTTTTCATACTGTAGAAGCTAGCTGTGAAGCTCCATTAGCACAAGCTCTCTTCATTTTAGAGTGATTGATAATTACTGCACTGTACTGTATGTTTAATGAAGACACACCTGCAGCGGCGTGGGCTGCTGATCGACAGGCACGATGAGGACGATGAGCTCAGAGTCGATGCTCAGATAACCGAAGATATCACACTGAGGAACAGAGATGTGCAGCCGCAAGATCTTCAGGATGTCATGAACCGTCACCGGCTGATTCCGGTTCAGCTGAAACACACACACACACATACGCACACACACACGCACGCACGCACGCACACACACGCACGCACGCACGCACGCACACACACACACACTCACGCACGCACGCACGCACGCACGCACACACACAC
>NW_015548268.1:1334058-1337548 GCF_001515605.1 Sinocyclocheilus anshuiensis
CACACGCACACACACACACACGCGCACACACACACACACACACACACAGTGTGAATATGAATGCTGCCTCACTCTGTATGCATCCATCTCACAGCACATATACACCTTTCCTTAACAAGCTGCATAACTTAAAGCATCGTTCATTCGTTCAAATCACTAACCCTATTATGAGCAATAGTAACAGTGGAGATTGCAATATTGTATTCATTAGTACAGCATTGGCAGTGTTATTGTGCATAACTGCTGCATTTATTAAATGCAACATCTGTGACGTTAGATTTTATTTGAGGTTTTTTAGCGAGGCCAGACCTCATATAGAAACACTGACGTTAATAGTTAATAAAAGCACTGGACTAATGTGCTCAGGAATGTGGAGTGGCTGATGTAAAGTGTGTTGTTGATATGGGAATAGTCCGGCTGTGCGTTTCATACTCCAGCAGTGCTATTAAATGATCCACACTGCCCCCTGCTGGCCGCCTGATCTCAATGCAGTCGGCTGAAATCACAGGATACTTTAAACACGACCGAATCTCAGCTCTGTGCAATGCAGAACGAGAAGATGGAGCATTTACCTTGGAGAAGGTGTTCATCTGCGCTTTATTCCAGAGGATCTGCAGCAGACCTGCACACACCGGACAGCAGGCACCTGCACTCATTCACAGCAGATTTCTCAGTTAGTTTTACACAAATGCCCTCACAAAGGTACAGATGTCCCTGAAAATCACTTCAGTTCTCTTAATGGTTCATTCTGAGACTGTTCAAGCCAGTGCTCCTCCACCAGCGGGCCGCAGGGTGACTTAAAGTATTTCAGTTATTAATATTTTTAAATGTCTGTTCTCTCACCGGGCGGCGTGACGGGGTTGCAGGCACGGCTGGAGAGCAGAGGGCAGGGAACAGCATTACAGCCCGAGTCTGGCGTGAACTCTGACACGACGCCGACCGCATGACAGCGACCCTGATAGTCCACAGCCACGCGGTCCGAGAACGCTTCACACACCGTACTGTAGGTCTCCCCGTTATGACCACACACCTCTCTGGGCTTCCTGCAGGCGTCCTGAACACACACACACACACACACACACACACACGTCAGAAATCAGACTCATACACACATCATACCAAAAACCTCTGCAATTACAATCGTCACATGTCAAGTCAGTGTTGTGTGTGTTGTTGTACCTGACAGTGTCCCATGTAGGCCAGGCTCTTGCTCCGCTGGAACAGCAGACACAGGTTGGCGTGTTCCATGTTGTCTGTGTCACAGACCGGATCCAGCTGGTTCTGGTCACAGCCGGCCGGACGGGAAACACACTCGTACTGAGGACAGGGATATTCTGACAGCTCCATCACACACACACACACACTCACAATTAGTTAATAAGGTAAATTAGGCTGAAATGACAATTAGGACCAATTGATCCCAGGGAAGTTTCTTCAGGGTTCCCAATCTATCTCAGTGCAATGTTCCAGGACTTCCAGCACTTTTCCAGAAAAGGTTCCATTTAATTAAATGAAAAAGATCACTCCCTAAAGAAATATATTCCTCTTTATAAGACATATGGCCATGAATTAGCTATAAAATCAGCTCTTTAACATGAGCTTTAATTATACATTTTCAGAACCAATTTCAATACCACAGCAAAAACTATTGAAACTATCTCTTTTTTATTTAACTAAAAGAAAATGCAATTACATCTTAAAAATAATTTTCCAGCACATTTGACATTTCTGTCGTTTTCCATGTGTTAAATTAGTGCAGGAACAGCGCTCTTGAATCCAGCCTGCAGAAGTCAAGGGTTTACTGCAGTAAGACGAGCCGTATTTCCCAGAAATCTCTGCTCTGCTTCAGCGCACCTCAGACAGATGTTTAACATCAAGGCTTCGCCATTTTATCATCTTGTTTACAAAGGAACAAACATTTCCTTTGAAACGCGGGCCAAGGAGATGTTACGCAACACTGCTGTGCCTTCCATAAGACCGATGCTGACGGGACGCTGATGTCTGCAGCTCTCATCATTGTGCTTCTAATTCAATGCTATCCTGAATGTGAATTCAAAAGTGCTGCTTCACTGCCATCTGAGCAAACAAACCTTCACAAACACACACACTGAGGACACAGAACAGATCGTTCACACTCTGGATTCTGACTGTATGAGTGATAGAAGCTGTAAAAGGTGAATAAACGCACAGCAGTGTCTCCATAATCCAACACTGATTACTACAGACTCCAAGACCTCAAATGTGTTTGAGAGAAAGAAGACGTTCATCATGTGCAGTGCTGGAGACTCCAGGAACAGAGTCAAGAACCACCGACCGACAGATGAATATCTTATTCTAAATATTACTATTATTCATTATTAATAATTAATACCATTTTATTTTCAACTGCAGTAATTAAAAAAAAAAAATTTTTGTTGTTTTTTTGTGTCATTTAATAATATCTTATTACTAAATTTTACAAATATTCATTATGATTTATTAAATACTTGAGACTTTTATTATATTGCTTATATATATATATATATATATATACACACATACATTTATATCACTGCTGCAATTTATGAATATCAAATATTATTATTAGTTATTAATGATTGATATGGTTTTAATATTATTATTAATGATTAATATATTAATAAATGCTTTTTATTTTTATGACTTTAGATCATTATATATTATATATAATTCTCATTAAATTATACTATTATTAATTATTTATTAAACATTGGTGTATTTTATCTTATTGCTTATATTAATTTATATCAATGCAGCATGTTGGAGGAACATTTTATTTAAAAAATTATTCATGCAGTTATTAATAACTGATATTTTATTTTTATTAAAAATTTGTTAATAAATTATCCTTTTTTTTTTTTAGAATTGCTCACATATCTATTATTATTATTATTATTTATTACAAATTTGTGTATTTTACCATATTACTATATTAATTCATTTATATTTATGTGGCCAGTTTGAAAAATAGTTTATTTCAACAATTATAATTACAGTTATTAATAATTGATAACATTTTCATTTTAATACAAATAATCAGCTGATTTTTTTATTTGTTTTAATTCCTACTTATTAAATTCAGTTATTATCAATTATTATTATTGATCAAACATTAGTGTCTTCTGTAACATCAGCTCTTTCTCTTGTTATAGCCTCTTGTTGCTGTAATAATTGCATATTGGTTTGATGAAACACTAATCAATAGTAAACTCAAACTGTGTGCATGTTGCCCAGCTTCACACATAAATCTGGAGTTTCCTTCATCAGCGTTCACACGTGCTGAATGGCTGGCATTAGACTGGATCTGTGCTGTAAGATCCCGATCCCTTCAGAACACGAGCGCTCATCAGACGGCAGAAGAGTCACATGAACACCGAGTGACACCTGAGCAAACAATCTGAGCCGAGAGGAAACGCAGAGATAAAGCAGCGTGTGTGTGTGTGTGTGTGTGTGTGTGTGAGTGTGTGTGTGT
>NW_015548268.1:1337635-1344682 GCF_001515605.1 Sinocyclocheilus anshuiensis
GTGTGTGTGTCTGTGTGTCTGTGTGTGTGTGTGTGTGTGTGTGTGTGTGAAGGTACCTCTGGCTCCTCTGGCAGGGGTTTGGGGAGCAGGGGTCGATGTTTCTGCAGGAGCCGAACACAAACTGGTTGTCCTTGAAGCCGACGCAGCGCGCCACACAGGCGCTGGGATACGTGCGTCCGTTACGAGCGCAAACTGGCACGAAATGATCAGCGCAGCCGCAGGGAAGCCCTGAGAGAGAAGCAGCAGCTAAAGCACTGGCCCCGAACACAACCACAGCTCACTACACACTATTACTACGTTGACTTAAAAAGGTCTTGAAAATAATCGCTTTATTTAAACGTGTTTCAAAATTGATGTTTTTTATCTACTTCATTACTTCTTTTGTTTATATTTACATTATCATGTTTTCCTATTTTTGTCTATAATTGTTAGCATTGAGAAAAATGTTTTTAATAGACGTTGTTGTGAAGTCTAAAATCTGTGGAAGCCCATTTCCGCCCAGGAATACAATGATTACAAAAAAATGTATTTGCAACTTTTTATCTCACAATTTGGACTTTTTTTCAGAACTGCAAAAGTCTGCAAGAAGACTCAATAAGAACTGCAAGATATAAACTCAGAATTCTGACTTTTTTTCTTGCAATTCTGAGTTTGTGTCTCATAATTCAGTTTTTTTCCCCTCCATGGAATAAAAACTAAAAAGGTAATTCTCACAATTCAGACATTTTTTTCAGAACTGCAAGCTGTAAACTAATTCTGACATCTTTTCTCAAAATGGCAAGAAAAAAGTTAGAATTGTGAGAAAAAAGTCACAATTACCTAAAAAGTCAGAATTGAGAGATATTCTGACATTTTTCTTGAATTTCTGAGTTTATATCTTTAAATTCTGAATTTATGTCTCACAATTCTGACTTTTTTCCCTTACAATTCTGGGTTTATATCTCACAATTGAATTTCATAATCCTGTTGTTTTTTCTTTTAATTTTTTTTTTCTGCCACAGAATAAAAAATATAAAAGTTAATTGCAACTTTTAATTTCACAATTCTGACTTTTTTCACACAAAAATAAAACTGAGAAAATGTCTGAATTCTGATTTAAACAGTTGCGATTACCTAAAAAGCCAGAACTGTGAGATATAATCTCAATTGAGAAAAAAAGTCAGATTTACGTTTTTTAATGTTTTAATCCCGTGTGGTAAATGGGCTTTGATGGACACCAGTAAAGATGCTAGTGAAGCACAGACCTGTGAAGAGCCGTCTGTCCTCGTCTGAGCCGTCGGCGCGCACACACTGACGAGACGAGCAGATGCTTTCACCGGCGAAGCAGGAGCAGGGCTGACAGTCGACCCGGAACGACACACCGTGACCTGCACGGGAACACGAGATGATCAGTCACCACTGTGAGGAACAGCTGAATGAAACTCACTCCTGTAATATAGGATAAAACAAGGCTGTGCTTCCGGCTGTCTCTTCCTTTAACATAGCTGAAGTGATAAGTATCTTACAGCTCAACAAACTGCAGTTTCAGAGCAGTTTGGGCCTTTTTTTGTCCTTCACTTTACTGAGAATGAGATATATATATCTATTCCCATATAAGTCCTACGAGTAAGAATACAGCAGTCTACACATTTAGTTTCCATAAGAACAGTAAGGATATTTCCAGGCGGCACTGCTTGACACGACTATAAAGCACAGCACATCTGTCTCAAATGAGCCCAAGGTGACCAAGCGCTTGAGAAGTGGAGTAAAAATAAACATGAAAGAAAAGACAATAAACTCATTCAGGTTCAAAACGACAGGCATAAAAATGAGCTGTTTACAAAAAACACTTACTAATAAAAGGTAGAACAAAATAAACAAAAAAGCATTTCGCTATGGATATGCATTTATTCTAATTCTAATGGTTTTATTGAATAGTTTTTCTATAATTTGACATATTTCCTGTAAAACATATTGGAGACCATTCTAAATATCCATCCGCTGAGAATTCAGATTTCATTTGTCACCAACAGATGGCAGCGTCCACATAAAACAAGACCAGTACTGGAACGATGCATTATAAAAACATAACATATCCACAGTTGTTTTGCCTTGATTGCTCTTATGTTAAGCTAATAGTTAATTAAATAAAAATAAACCAATGTAGGTGTCTGTTATGCACCATGTATATGTGAAATACACCTCATTCGAGCAGTAAGTGCTGAAAATGTGTTGCTTTTAATGTGAGAGCTGAGCTGCATGTGAATAACAGAGGCTGCATATGTAAGGACATCTCACTCTTGCGCTGTCCTCCGATGAAGCAGGTCTTGCTGGTGTCGAAGCAGGGCATTTCAGCGCAGTTCTGCAGACGGCCGCTCTGCCCGCAGGTGCACACCTCATAACAACCCACCTGACCGCTCCTGGTGGGCACCTGGATCCGGCTGTCCAGCGGCACCAGGAACTCTGACGCTTCCCCCAGCTTGCAGCCTTAGAGACACGAGGAAAACGTGTCTGAGAAGAGTTTCTGATGACAACACAAACCTAGTGCACTTTACTCGTCATTCTCTGGCATACTAGCGTTCGCTCTTACTGTGCACAGTATGCATACTACTGTAACTGTGAGTACTGTGCACAGTGTGTCAGTGTCCTGAACACATACAACACACGGATGAGCCGTTTACAACAGAGAACTCAACGCTGGGTATCCCACAATGCACTTCACTCGACTTCACCTTCAGTTTCTGGTGTGATGAATCTATTTCTTAACTCAGTATTTGAATGGACTATCAAAAGTTAAGTTAAAAAATAATAAAAAATAAAACAAAATCTACTTCTAGATTATTTGATTAGAAACTAACAAAAGTTTAAAAAAAAGATGTTTTAAAACAAAACAAAACAAAACCAAAACCAAACACAAAAACAAAATCAAACAAAACAAAACAAAGTTAAAAAAGATGTTTTAAAACCAAACCAAACAAAACAAAACCCAAACCAAACACACACAAAAAAAACAAAAAAAACAAAACAAAACAAATATTTTAAAATATACTTCTTGACCCATCATTTCATTGGAAACTATCAAAAGTTAGGACGCTTAAAAAACAACAACAAAAAACAACCAAAACAAAACATTTAAAATCCACTTGTTGATTATTTGATTGGAAACTAACATAATGTTTTAAAACCAAACCAAACAAAAACATTTCAGGTACACGGGACCATTTAATGGCAGTCACCTCAATGTCAAAATGAGGCCCAACTGGCCAGAATTCACCATACTTTAAGTAGTAAGCAGTATTCAATAAGCAGTACTGTATTATTCCATTCTGAATAAATATCCATGTTTTATCAGACTTTGAGCTCATGAGTGGTGTGTACCGGGGACGCAGAAGTAGGGCAGGCAGTCGTGTCCGGGGTAGCAGCCCTTTCTGTTGACTTCACACAGGTGACTGCTGGGACAGGGGCTGGGGTTGCAGGGGTGGATGACTTCTTCAACGCTGTTCTGGAAGGGGCTGGGGGCTGTGGAAACCGTAATGACATGAGTGACATCAGTGAGTAACGAACACAGCGCTGAGCGCAGCGGAGGAGCCACACTCACTGAGGTATCTGTGGAGAGGGATGCAGCGCTCCGGGTCGTCCGTGGCCGACAGCAGGTCACAGATGCGCTCGGGCGTCTGTCCCTCGAGAAAGCGCTTGCCATCGCCACACTGCGTCAGGATATCCACACAGTCCGACCTGAGGAGACACGCATCGCCTCTCGTGAGGTTTACACTCTTTTCACTCAGTAAACTAAACGTACAGTTCTGTCATGACAACTCTCGGAGGGACTGGCATGGTAATGTACATGACAATGTTAATGTATTTGCTCTTGGCGGAATAGATCTGCTACGCTGCTGCTGCTGCAGAGCAAGTATCGAGACTTGCTACTGCCAATACATCCACAACATGCTGCTGTGAGCATGTAACAAATACTGCTGCTGCAAATATAACATACATGAAATAACCCCCATATAGCATACATGAATCACCTCGTAGCAGATCTATACAGGTGGAGCTGGGGAAGATGGAGGGTTTCTGAAGTGCGCTACAAAACTGCTACAGCAACCAAAAGCTAGGTATTTGAATATTGAGCAGTAAGCTCATTGGCTAACGATACAGGAGAGAACCAATCAGCTGCCATGTGACAATGATGTCGCCAGGTCAGATTGAGCTAGACCTATCGGACTGCGCCATCTAGAGTTTCATGCCAGAACTCTGTATTTATCATGATCCTCTAACTCTAATGCAATGTTTAATGTCATTTTAACCTGAAGGTAAAGTCGTGTTTATTTATGCATTGTTGTGCCAATGGTAATACACTGGGGCTTTTGATTAGAGTTGATTAGAGTATTAAAAACTTGAAAAGTATTCATTTAAGGTACATTTAGAACAGATAAAAATGTGCGATTAAGATGCGATTGATCACGAGTTAACTCATGACGATCATGTGATTAATCGCGATTAAATATTTTAATTGATTGACAGCCCTAATTTTAGTACAATATTTGTGGAAGAATGCATTTGGTTGTGTGATATGTTTCTGATTCACTAAGAACCGGCTCATTAGAGTCATTCATTCGGGAATCACACTACACTGGTAGCACTGTAGATTTTTGATTCACTCAAAAGAACCAACTCAGAGTGATTAATTCAGGATTCGGACTATACAGCGGCTGTGGGATCTGTTTTTGATTCTCTAAAAAGAACTGGCTCATTAGAGTGATTCGTTTGGGGAATCAGACGACTCTGCTAGTGCAGGCAACACTGCTGGAGTATTTCAGTATGGCAGAGGAATGCACCTGTGAAACCTGTTACTGGAACCCAACACTTGTTTTAAAGCAGTTCCTTTTAAAACACAAGCAGCAAATCCTGCTGGAACAGGAGCTGGAGCCTGACTGATACATGCTGGGTCGCACCCTGCCATTACTCACCGTCACAGCTCTTTATTCTGATCATTCCTCAGCTTTCTCCTGCGTGAGGACGTCTAATCCTCAGCAAACCAGAGCCATGTCTCGTCCCATTCAAACGCCGCTCAATGTGAACAAAGCAGTCCACAGTGGAAGACTGCACAGGAGTATTTCTGATAAGAATACCAGACTATTGACTAGAAGCTGCCAGTGTTTTGATATGATTTGCACTCTGAATGCCCATAATATGTACAGAAAATTCAATGCAACACTGAAAGGCCCAACAGATACTTCGATGTCAAAAGATTAGTGCTAAAGCAACATGCTGGTTTAGAACTCAAAGCCATCACACGACACCCTGCAATTACCTGGATGTGTTTCATTCTCGCTGCATCAAAGAAATCTAAACATTGTGAGCTCCCTCGCCATGGCGATGACATTATAAAGAGCCTCGTCCAGACCTCCTACACACACACACACACACACACACATCACAAAACAGAACACCGGCATCAACTGTCAACAGCTCGTTTGTGGACAAAAAATGTGGATTATGAGACTATTATATGCAAACAAAATGTTTTAGTTTTTTTTGGTCTAGTGCATGAAAACAAATTTGGATGTGAAGAATAAGCCTGGGTATATTGCAATACAAAAACAAAACAAAAACATTTAGGTTTTCAAAAAAAAAAAAAGGATTCATTGTAAAATTATTTTCATGACAATAAAGCACATTTCCCCCAAAATGTCATCATTATAACAGAAAAAAGTCATCTTATTTGCAACACAAATAAATAAATGCTTAATTAATAAGGCAAATTTTATATTTTACATACAAAGTATTTATATATGCATCATATTTTTTGTTGTGCTGATCAGATGTTTTTTATATTATTGTTATACAGTAAAAAAAATACTATTAAAGCAATAAGAATATAATGACTTAGAATAAGAATAATGAGAATAATGTAAATTATTGGGGGATATTTTATTAATTGCCATAAAATACATTCACAATGAAAAAAATAACTTGTAATTGTATTTAGCTTTTGTGGTGTGGTGTGACCTGGACGTGTTTTCATCAGTTTTACCCATCAGTACAGCAGATGATGAAGACGAGGATGAAGGCTGACCTGCAGATGACGCTTCCTCTGGACTTGCTGTAGCAGGGTTTGATCTGCAGCGCACAGGCCACGGTCTTCCACATCTCCGGCTGGCACCTGCTGATGTCCAGCACAGGGATGTTCATGAAGGGCATCTTGATGGTTCCGTTGGACCAGAGTCTGAAGTCGTTCATGGCTCCCTGGTCTGACTGAACGTTACAGCTGCGAAACAGCTCCGTCGGCCTGAGAACACAAAAACAGCGAGGCGAGACGATGTGTGAGACGCAGACTCACAGAGCAACAGCACAGACAAAACCTGCAAAACTACATACAGACTCGACTTTTATTCTCCACAGAAGCAGCAAATGGTGCTCGAAACACTGCAGCCTTTAAAAAAATAATATAAAAATCAGCTCTGTTTCCAATTTACAGCCGACTCGAGTTGCTTTGTGGAATTGCCTTCTTATTGCATCCCAGAAGGCCATTGTTCACTAGCAGCCGCATCCCGACAAAGCTTTGGGAAGAGGGACTTCCTCAGGAAACCTGAAGCCGAGAGCAGCTTTTATTCTTTCTAATGATCGGCTCTTTTTATAGAGCTCAGTGTGGGACGGTGGAGCTGAGGTTTCTGTGTGTGGTTAGAAGCTGATTCCTGGTCATTTGAAGGTTTGTTTACAGCTTTTTTGTTTGGGTGTGGTGCTGATGGAAAATAAAAGAAAATAAAAGAAAATCTTGACCAAAACGAAAAACTCTCCTTGCTGGGTTTATATGGACTTTCTGTTCATCTGTAAATCCTGAAAAATAAAATGTATCACAGTTTCCACAAAAATATTGGGCAGCACAACTGTTTTCAACATTGATAATAATCAGAAATGTGTTCGTGTATATATATATATATTTTTTAAATTGCTTCACTCAATCAACCTAAACACACACAACTAAATTTAATGGGTTAAAACAGGTAAAAATGGCTCTTTGAGGTAACAGTTGTGTGTGTGTGTGTGTGTGTGTGTGTGTGTGTG
>NW_015548268.1:1345559-1359119 GCF_001515605.1 Sinocyclocheilus anshuiensis
TCTAAAAATGCACAAAGTTTCCTGTAAGGGGTAGGTTTAGGGGTAGGGTTGGTGTAGGGCAATAGAATATACGGTCTGTACAGTATAAAAACCATTACGCCTATGGAGAGTCCCCACAAGGATAGCTGACCAGACAAGTGTGTGTGTGTGTGTGTATGTGTTCATTTCATTCAGTCATATAAATAAATAAATAAATAACATATCAGTCACCATTAGGGATGAGCTGGTGTGGTCAGGATGAAGTTGTGTGTGGATCTCTCTGTCTGGTTTATTTGTGCTGGTTTACATACTCCACAGGGTGACAAGCAGACCTGCTGTGATGTGCATCAGGGTAAGTATACATCACTCCAGCACACTTGACGCTCCGCTTTCTTCCCTATTTACCTTCAGCTCTCTTTGAAATCTGCAGGATCCAATCAACACCAGGAATCCTTCAGAGAAATCAAAGCCAGCGGCGGTTTGCCTGAGCTCACATCCCGTCAGAGGAGCGGGGGTGCCTTCATCATCGTCATCATCAGCCAAAGAAAATAAAACTCAGAATATTTCAGACTGAATTGGATTCCTTCCTCAGCCTGCAATCACAGCCACTTTTGAGGAATTTATATAACATTTTTCAATCAGAACTACTTTTATTTTTATGGCATGTATAACTAAATATTGTAGGTATTATTTTTTATGGATACTATAAGTTATCTATTCTTTAAAAACATTCTCAAAACATTAGAAAAAAACATTATTTAAATATCTTTCATGGATTTTTTTCCTGAAAAATTGTAGTTGAATGTTCGTCTAACATTTTTTAAATGTTACTACTTGTTCAGAGAACACTCAAAAGTAACGTTCTCATGATCAAATGGAACATTCCCATGTTTGCTTTAAAGCATTTACAAACTGGATGTTTTGAACTTTAAGATAACATTCAGAAATAACATTTTCATAACCTAATGGGAACATTAGCAAAACATCCATCATTGTGTTACTATGATTAGGATGACTAAGCTGGGATGTTGATAACATGGTGTTCTAAGATGCTTTTAGTGTTGCAATGGGGTTGCTAGGGAGTTTTGGGTGGTTGCTAGGGTGATTATAGGTCATAAGTGCCCACTCCTGATCTCTAGATACATACTGGCTCCCATCAATAGATGTCTATAGGATTTCTTTTCACTCATATTACTTCCAGCTGAGCAGAAATCGTGTTTCAGAACACTGTGTGTGTGTGTGTGTGTGTGTGTTTTAGCAGCTCTCGTCTGATCATGTCTTGAATGCATTAGCAAACCCTGAGCTATGACAAAGGGTCAGTGTGAGTTTAAGTGTCTCAGGTCAACCAAACTCTGTTTACTCAGTATTAAATTATTCTGTTTTTCCAAACATCTGTCAAAATCTCAGCCACCTCTAGCCACCAGCCGTAATTGGACTCAAAAGTCATGAAAAACCCTCCAAACCCCCTCGGGAGGTCTGCACATTCACCGTGAGCCTCGTTTGAATGCTCTCACAGGGTCCTGAAGTAATGCCATTTCATCATCTAACGAGGCTTGTTATGACACTTTCACAAACTCTTTGAGGCCTGAATCTCTCTTCAGTCAAACCTTTGAGAGGACTCGTGGGATCGACTATGGCGCAGGGGAACCAGCGGTCCCGTCAAAGAGCTCCATGCATGTTTGACCCGAAAACAATGCTGGACTACTTCTGTCATCATAAATCATGCTGTCTACATCTGTAACCCACAGAGAAAACGCACAGGCCAGAGAAACCCAACAATATGCCTGCTGGATATTCATTTTTCCATGAAACCCAGTCCTCGTGTTCAGTTACATAACAGCATCCAAACTTATGAACCTTGTGAACCCATCTTTATAACAAAAAAGAGCATAACAATACTACAGTTGGCAGTTGAGGATATATGTGAATTAATTATATGCTTATTGTACACTACAGTCCAATAAACGAGAAGTTAAAATTGAGTAACATACATTTTAGACACAACATCAGTTACTCCACAATGAAAAGAGCCATCGAAACACGGCATAGTAGTGTTTTCCTCCTGAATTAATCATCTGTTGAGTAAATGATTCAATGACTAATTTTAGTGTTGGTATTGTTAACTATAACTAAAATTATTTAAAATAATTTTCATTTAATTGAAATAAAGTTGAAATAAAATTTAAAAAATGCTAGCTGAAAAACTTCAATAAATAAATGTTACCTTGACAACTAACTGAACTAACTGTAAAATACGTTTAAGCTGAGCTACTAAAATAAAATAAAACAACAACAAAAAATGTATTTGAACTTCACAAAATTACTAAAATTTGTATATATTGAAAATATATAAATAAAAGCTTATTCAAAATGCCAATAAATACTACAGTAGTACATACACAATACTAAAATAACTGACTCACTTGTTTGGTTCCTGAATTAATCCATGTTTTTGAATGAATCAGTTGAATGAATGATTCAAATGACTCACTCATTGCTTACAGTCACTTGTCACCATCTACTGGCTGATCAATGTAACAGACAGAAGCAGTGGAAAGTCCTGGTGCAGTTAGACTGTAGATCAACACTCTTGGTATCAGATTTGAGGATGGGCACCAACGCTTGTATAAGCAGACTGACAGTAAGAAAGTGTTTCTAACCTGTTGTTGAAGTTGGTGCAGTAGCTGAGGTCTTTGCAGCCTAACTGGCACGGCTCCCTGACGTCGGCCAAGCAGGTGATGAGGTCCATCTCAGCCGGGTTGTATTCACAATGCTGGTCGAACTCCTGCCACGTCTGAGTGCCCCAGTTGGTGCTGATCTCCAAGCACATGTTCCTAACAAACAGTGAGGATACGAACACATTCAGTCTCAGAGCGATGCCGTTAGCCTTCAGAAGGCTCAGTGCTGACCTGCAGTGGGATGTGTTGGCCTTAAAGCAGCAGTGCAGTTTGGCGTAGTCCATCTTGGCGATCGGGGGCGATTCGGGGTCACTTATGGTGGGCGGGTGTGCGCTACCCAAGAAGCACTGCCACAGCGGGTCCTGCGGGAGCGGCTGACTGCCACACTCACTGATCAGACCCTCCATGATCTCCTGCTCGGTGCTCATGGTGCGAAGAATACGCTTACAGGCCGTCTGACAGTGAGCCTCCTCCGCCCGGTCACAGCAGTACAAACCTGAGCACAGACACACGGCATTCTGGGTAAGTGAGTCATTTCCTGAATCACTTCAAACTGTCAGATTCAAAACCTGGCACTGTTCATGTTTTAAAATGAGTAGAAAGCATGATTTGCTTTCATCTACATGGTGGATGCTTCTGAATCTGTTGAGTGAATCATTCAATGACTCACTCTAGGGTTGACTGAAACTAAAATGAATGTTTTTCATTCATTGACATAATAAGAAATAGAATAGAAATACTGCCTTGGCAGCTAACTGAATATTCACTGATTATTTTTAACTACATTTGACACTGTTTTAGTTTTTAGTTAATCTATATGGAGGTTGCATGATTTCAGAGCAAATAAATAACTATTGAAATATATATTGAATATTGTGGTAATTGCAAAATAATTAAAACAAAAATCCTTAATGAAATATGCAGAACATTAGACTGTCTCAAAGAGACTTAATTCCAATTTGCATACTTGATCTACGCACTAAAAGTATTTGACCAAAAATACAGTAAAAATTGTGAAATATTATTACAGTTTAAAACAGCTGTGTTCTATGTGGATATCTGTTAAACTGTAATGTATTTCTGTGATGCGCAGCTGTATTTCCAGCATCATTACTCCAGTCTTCAGTGTCACATGATCTTCAGAAATCATTCTAATATGCTGATTTGCTGCTCAACAAACATTTCTGATTATTATCAATGTTGAAAACAGTTGTGCTGCACAATATTTTTGTGGAAACTGTGATACATTTTATTTTTCAGGATTCACAGATGAACAGAAAGTTCAGAAGAACAGCATTTATTTGAAATAGAAATCTTTTGTCACATTATAAATGTCTTTACTTTGATCAATTTAATGCGTCCCTGATGAATAAAAGTATTAATTTCTTTCAAAAATAAAAAACACTAAGACAGACAGTATTGGCATATATTAGCACTGACCTCATCAAATACTTGTTTATATCAGGGGCGTAAAAAAAAAAAAAAAGTATTACAAAAATAAAACAACACAAATATTAGAAAATAAATATAACAGAGGTTTTTTTTTTCTTTTTCTGATAAAGTAACGTTTATTTAACCAAGAAAACGTGACTGGGACATTACATTTGATTAAAAAAACTGAGGACTTTGTCTCCTCATTTCAGAGCAGCACAGCACAGCATTGGTTTATATGTACATCATGCTACCATTGCTACAAGTGTTACCTTCAAAGTAGCGTTGCTTCATTCTGACAGTCATACATTTAAAAACTTCTACCTCACATTTTTATTCCCGAAACTGAAAATAGTTGAAAGAGAATCATTAGAAACCCATCAGGGGCTTGTGGGCAATATTAGCCCAGAAAGCATCTACTAAAAACAAAGGTTCTTTAATGGCTCTTAGTTCAGCAAAGACTAATAACAGTTTTTTACTGTTTCAGTCGTTTTTACTCGTTTAATTTGATGTGTTACTTGCAATTTCTTTGTGAAATCGGGTGCACGTACTGTCGATGGGGCTCCGGATGGGGTAGGATTTGGTGTAGTTGGCCACACAGCCGATGAGCTGCGGACTGATGCTCTGGCAGTACTCTTTGACCGCGTTGATTTGGGAGACGGTCGGCGACGAGTCTGTGCGGAAGATGGCCTGACAGTATTCACGGCAGTTTGTGTGTCTCCCTGCATAACTGCAGCATACTGAGCCCACTGGACACACACACACACACACACACTTAACCGCACATGCCACAGAGCACTGACTCAATCATCATTTCTACATCTGATCATGCAGTCTGCCACTGTTTAATAACGGCTGGCAGATGTGCAGGGAAGTCTGGGAGTTTGTCTGCAGGGCGTGTGTGTGTGTGTGTGTGTGTGCGCGCACTGTCCCTTTAAGACATGCCATTTTAACATTTAATGTTTGGGGTCAATTTGATTTTTTATTTTATTATTTTTTTTTATTCATTTTAAATTAATACTTAAAGACATTAAATGTAAAAACATAAAGGCATTTATAATGTGACAAATATTTCTACTTCAAATAAATGCTCTTCTTTTGAACTTTCTGTTCATCTGTGAATCCTGAAAAATAAAATGTATCGCAGTTTCCACAAAAATATTAATATTTTCAGCATTGATAATAATCAGAAATGTTTCTTGAGCAGCAAAAGCTGTTTAAACTGTAATAATATTTCACTGTTTTTACTGTATTTTTTATCAAATAAACAGCTTTGGTGAGCAGAAGAGACTCTTTCAGAAACTTCTGAATGGTAGTGTGGTAATAGAAATAAGGCACATAAAGTGTTTGTCTGGATCTCAAGAGCCGTACGGACTACAGTCTGACCGATGGACAACAGCATCAGCTCTACAGCATTTCTATCGGGATCATTACTCTTTTATAACACTCAGCCAGCAGAATTACAGATTTATTGCGCTGTAATGTGGCGACAGCATGTCCAGTTAGAGGGAAACGATATTTTTCCATTGCTCAACACTAACGAAACAACCTCATAAAGAGGTTTGGGCCTGTGCTAGAAACCAGGCTTTAAATGAATAAACACAAATAAAGCTTGAGTCTCGTTTCAGACTGCAGAGCCGCCAGACAAACAAACAGAGAAGTGTCCAGGACTCTGATGAAAGATAGAGACCTCCCAGAGTCTGCCTGCTTTCATCTCAACATCTCAACCGGAGCAAGAGTCTGCATGAAGTTTGTGTGTTAAACCAGATTCACAGCGTTTCTGAAGGAAATGTCACTGGCCCAACGCTGCGGTGCGGAGGACGGTTGTCAAGGAATTGTTATGTGGTTGCTAAGGTGTTTGAAGTATATTTTCCATACTGGCTCAGCACCAGCGCTATGATGTTCTGGTTTAAATCTGACTCAGGTCATCAGTCTAATCCAGTGTTATTAGCGATAGGTTTAACTAAAACTATTCAAACTTGAAATATAGCTGCGATAAAGTAAAACATAAGCATTAGATGACAAACAAATTCATTAATAAATGAGATAAAACAGAAAAATAGAAAAGATCATTTAAAATAATAATAAATACTGCAAATAACCACTGGTGTGATCACTAGACCCTAATTTGGTGTTAAAAATTACGGCTGTTTAAAAATCGCAAAACATTTTATACTATTATCACCAAATCATGGATCCAAACTTCTTTCAGTTAGCACAGGTTTTGTATTTCTTTAGGAACTGATTGATTGAGCTTAAACCTCGAACATGAACATTGGCAAAATAATGCTTTTTCACATTTTGAGGTGCATAATGAGGCCTACAATCAATCAGTGGTAATAATGCAGCATAATGAGAGCTTTCTGGTCTTTTTTGACCAAAAACACCATAATTGTAACAAGGCGTGGGAAAAATTCTTTAAAAATTCTAAAATGATCAAATGTTTCTTGTGAAGTTGTTCTACCCTGTGTGAGCAAAGTCAGTGAGCTTTAGTCCAATGTGATAATATTAACCAGCATTTTTGGGAAAAATGACCAGAACACAAGCTGAGGTTATTCACGTTGTATTAAAATGCATTATTGGAATGAACTTAATGTGTGATTTCTGAAAGCCTGTTTCTACCTCGAAGAAGGAAAATAAAAGTATTTGTGACTCTCACAATCTCACATCTTCGTAATTGCGACAATCTCTCACAATCTGCATTTCTCGCAGTCATGACTTTCCATTTCACCAAAAAAGAGTAACGGTTATTCTCATAATTACCACAATTACCTATTTTGACTCTGAGGTGGAAACAGGCTTCCAACACGTCGACAGTTGTAAAATAAAGGTAAAGCTCCCACCTCTGTGTCTTTCTTGCATACTTTAGTGATGTCGTTTTTAGATGATGCCTAAAAACACAAATATAAGAATCACAGTCTGACAGTGACATCTCTACATTCTCTATGTTGTGGCCTAAAAGTATTTTGATTTAGAGCCGGGAGCACATGAAATGCGTGAGGTGAAAAGTCAGATCTGTTTACTGACCTGCTTGCAGTCCCTGCGGCATTCAGCGGAGATGGCCAGCTCACAGCAGCCCAAACCCACCCATCCGTCTGACTTCTTTGATGCTCCTGGAAATGTTCAGAATCACAGTGAGCTTTACAGTGGATCTAATGCATAACCATACATGACACACTGATGAGTCTCAAAACAACACAGCATTCATATTGCATGCAGACGTGCTTTGAATGTGGAGCGTTTGGCTTGGGTTCTTTATGAGCTGCAGCTCAACGCTCTGGACGGGGTTTTAATGGCCATGCAAGGTGTAGCTTGACTGATGTGAAGTGTGATATTTGTGCATCTGGGAGGCATTATGTCTTCAGAGACTCTAAATCCTCTCTTGTTCTTTTAAGGCTGGTACAGGTGTGTTCTGCAGATGGCTCTAAACGTCTCCATCTGTGTTCACGTACCCGGCAATGTGTTGTTGATGCAGATCCAAAGTTCACTCTGCGAAGCGAAAAGGAGATGTTTAGCACGACAACAACTCAGAATACATCATCTACTCGCTCTCATGTGCTTCCAACCTGAGGATTCTTCTTTGAAGAGCAGAATAAGTTATGTAGCAGGTCATTATTTACTGAAAATCTCACTTCAGGCAACATGAGGGAGTTGATGATAATATAATGTTCAGGTTCAGAAGAACAGATTTAAGATGTGAGACTCCAAATATAATATAAACCTAGAAATAAAAAACATTTATTGGTTTTATCAAATAAAATTACTTTTGAATATTTATACATTAAACACATAAAAAAAAAATTTTTAAAGTATGATTATGCACTGTTTTTAAATTTGTGCATTGAGCACTTTTTACTCAAGTTGTTATGCAGTTATTATTATTAATTATAATGTGTGAAAATTTAGTAAAAACGTTTTAAATGAGAAAAATGCACACTACCATTCAAAATGTTGTGGTTGGTAAGATTTGTTTAATGTTTCTGAAAGAAGTCTCTTCTGCTCATCAAGGATGCATTTATTTGATCAAAAATACAGTAAAAACTGAAATATTATTACAGTGTAAAACAGCTGTTTTCTATGTGAATATCTGTTAAACTGTAATTTATTTCTGTGATGTGCAGCTGTATTTTCAGCATCATTACTCCAGTCTTCAGTGTCACATGATCTTCAGAAATCAGTATAATATGCTGATTTGCTGCTCAACAAACATTTCTGATTATTATCAATGTTGAAAACAGTTGTGCTGCACAATATTTTTGTGGAAACTGTGATACATTTTATTTTTCAGGATTCACAGATGAATAGAAAGTTCAGAAGAGCAGCATTTATTTGAAATAGAAATCTTTTGTCACATTATAAATGTCTTTACTCTCACTTTTGATCAATTTAATGCAGCCTTGATGAATAAAAGTATTAATTTATTTTGAAAAATCTCTCTGACCCCAAACCTTTCAACAGTAGTGTAAATATTTAGAGAATCTGGTGTCATGGTTTATATTTTGTGCAACACAAAACACACAATACAATATGTGAAGCATCTCAAATGTAATTTTATGGATGGCAAACTGAAAGACAAAACCACTCTTCTTTAAGCTGTTAAAGGACAGGACCCGTATGCAAAGATGGCTCCATCAGTGAAGCTCTTCTTCTTTGCACTGCGGCTCCAGAGAGCCTCCTAATATGACTCAACAGGACAATGAATAAACAAGAATAAACAGGACAATGTCTGAGATTCGACGTCAATGCTCTCTGGCGTATGAAAAACAAGCCCGTCAAAACCATTCAGCATCATTTGTGAGGAGCACAAAAAACAATGTGGTTTTGATGCATCAGACTCAAAAAAACAGGCTTGATTCTGACTCTGAAATGCTTTCAAACACATTTCAAATGCTTCCAAAATCCATTTGCATCCATTTTCGGTGAATTAGCGCAGGACACACATCCAACTGAAACAGGCCTGAGGCTTCCACTATGGCTAATTAGAGGCTGAGTGTAATTGCATATTGCTGGCGCTGGCAATCCAGCTTTGAAACTCAGGGAAAGAGGGTGGAGGGCATCCATCAGCCTTCATCTCGGCTTCATTACTGCCAAGCAGCACCAAACCACGAGGGAGGAACAGGAAGCAGCAGCGCTCTCTCGGTTTAAGACTTCCTGTGTTGCCGGGGCGACAGCTGTAATGTAAACACGATGCCTTACCAGAGACTCGGGGCAGTAACTGGGCAAACGCAGGAGAAGGTGCTTCAGACGCGATTCACTCCTGATGGTCGCGAGCTGCAGAGAGAAACATTAAATAAATGCACAGCCAAATGCTTTGAATGTTTTAGATCAACAGCATCATGTGACTTCCTGAAAGCAGCGGCCTTTGTCTGAATGATCTTCGTTTGGGCGTGATTCATTGCAGTTCATTTGATTAGTTAAGTAGAATATCATGAATGAATTTAGAAAAACATTTGGAAACAATCATTAGCATTGCAATTCCATCTGCTGTGTGTGCAAAAAAATGATACACGGAAACATGAATTCATGTATCTATGATTTTCTATACTAATTTCCATACAGTCATGAATGGATGTTGTAATAACCATAAATAAAGCCTATTATTATTTAGGAATTAATAAAAAAACAATAGGGCTGTCTATTTAACCTGTTAATTTAATGTGATTATACATACATACGTACAGGAGGCCTTTATTAACCCCCGGAGCCTTTTAATGATGGATGGATGCACTTTTTTGGGCTTCAAAATCTCAACACCCATTCACTGCCATTATAAAGCTTGGAAGAGCCAGGACATTTTTTATATAACTCTGATTGGATTCGTCTGAAAGAAGAAGGTCATACACACCTAGGATGACTCGAGGCTGAGTAAATCATGGGGTCATGTTCATTTTTGACTGAACTATGCCTTTAACAGATGAAAGATAGAACGACACAGATATGGCTTTCCTCTGCAGACATTCAGACTAATGTTTTATTGTGAATATGAGATTGAGCTGAAGAATGAATGCTTTATCATATTCTCAGCAGTTACACTGTCAAACTGAGATCTGAATCTGTGGCGGAAGGAAGTAGTTCTGCACAGAAGATTGTTTTTACACTCGTATGATAGTGCTTTGTGTTGTGGCTGCATCACCACCTCAGGTGTGCATTATTTTCTAATATTTCAATTATATATATATATATATATATATATAACGTAATAATTATCCCCCTTGATACATACAAAAATTCCATAAAAATGAGTTTTCCAGTTCCTGGCGCCATGTGAAGCACTCAGTGGTGCTGTGTTTGTATTTCTCAACCTCGGCCCAAACGCTCTGGATCTCGATGTACAGAGGCTCTGTGAATGGCGTGACGGTCAGAACTTCTGTCTGCTGGAAACAAATCAGCGGCTGGACTCTGTCTCTGGGAGCGCGATCAGGAATGATCTGTTCATTAATGCAGAGCGTCTGCCAGCGAGCAGTTTGGAGGACAGAAGCCAAGTTCCAGTGAATTATAGATCTTCATCATTTTACACAACCGCAGCATCTGAATGAGGCCGTGATGGTTTTCAGGCAGCTTGGCCAGCGTTTCTGCAAAGAATCCCTCTGTGATGAAGGATAATTAGCGACAAACGGGGACAGAAAATGGGAAAATATGAACTTGCTGGCAGAGGTTTCAAATAATGTCTTCCTACAAAAAAAAACACATCTGACTCGTTACGAAGAAATTGAGAGAACTCAAAAAAATATGCACAAAATGCGCTTTTGTTTTTTGATTCTCATTTTTCCTATTTTTCAGAGATATTTGGAATATATCATATAAAATGTCCTTGCTATCTGAGAGATATCACTGAATTAACACTCCATGGCAGCCTCAGGTTCATGTGTGACAGCCAATCAGAGGACTTGGAGGCGGGGCTCAGCCAGCGTCAACCAATCACATGATTTTGATATAGGTTTTCCCAATTTTCACCACATTTTCTGTAATATAGTGCTATTCATTTTTTTAACACTCTTTACTCATCTGCCACAAAAAAGTAAAAAAAAAAAAAAGATAATTTAAATTATAGAAGCATAATATTATGAATAAACAAATGTATAATTTAAACAATATGATAAATAGATTATATATATTAATATATTCATACTGGTAAAAAAAATGTATAGCCTGAATGCACTGTAAGTTGCTTTGGATAAAAGCGTCTGCTAAATGCATAAATTATTATTATTATTAATTATTAGTTATTATTAAATTATATATATTGCAAGTAATTTGATCAAATAAAATAAAATTGAATTACATTAATTTAAATTCAATGTAAATGTAATTGTCTAGAGCTGTCAACACATTTATTTAAGAATAAAAATAATTAGGAATAACAATTAGTTTACAAACAGTTAACAATTAAGAATTTTAAAAAATGCAAAAAAAAAAAATTATAAAAATTGATACATTTTTGACCTAGACCCTTGGTCTATACATACATTCCATAAAAAGGAAATTTCCAGTTTTCACCATTTTTTTTTTTTGTAATATTCAATACTTTACTCATCTGCCACAAAACAAATAATATTGATATAATTTAGATTATATAAACATAATATTACATATATATATATATAATATAATAATATTTTAATGTATATAAAAATAATTTTAAATAAAATTATAATTCCATTCAAATATAATTTTTAACTGATTGACAGCCCTATACAAATATAACATTTATGAGAAAAATAAGCATAGCTAAATCAGTAGCTGAAAGGATTTTGATTGCGCTTCTGTCTATCAGCGGAGATGAGTGAGCCACATGAAGTGAAGTGTGCTGAATGTGTGCAGCATTAGAAACAACCGTGCGTCGCTCAGCAGCAGGAAGACCAGCGATCAAAGGAGAGCTGCGGCTCCGCCCACAGGACCAGAGCAATGAAGCCTCCAGTCCGTCTGGAAAGTGCTCCTCGTTTCTTTCTTCAGTTTTTTGTTTGGAGGGCTCAATCAGTGGCGGTGCCGGCGGGATCTTCTAAAGCAGCGCAGCCCCTCCTCAAAGGGCTGAAGGCCTCGTCTCTTCAAAGCCTCAGCCGTCCATTAGGATGAAACGGGCGATTATGCCGTGACAAACAAGCCGCCATTATTCTCTCCTGTTTTATAGATCCGTCTCCATCTGATGGGCTTTCTGTCTCTCTCACGCCGTCTCTAATGCTGTTTTCTGTGTTTCCGATCATTCGGTGACTGGCAGATGCAAACAGCAGGCTTCACTCAGACTCTCACTGTACTGAATGGGACAGTGTTTCTGTGCGGGTCAGCGGGTTAACGCACCGCTACTAACTGACCCGTCTGAACTTCATAAAGAGGCCATTCAGGGAGTTTTTCATGTGCTTGGAGTTCCAGAGCTCGAAAGACACACGTGAATCTGTGAAAGTCGCCTCGGCCTAATCGCATTCTCTAATGATGGGACGCAGGCCTTCACCTGCTCCGCACGAACACAGAGCAGAGATGCAGACTCTCATTTGCTCTTGTTCATCTCTCGGCTTCAAAGGATGGAGGAAAACACTCTCCCGAGCAGATCTGTTTCTCAGCTCACTGATTCCTGCTGGTTTTGTCGTCTGCTATGCTGCCAAAATATATGGCTCTTCTTTCAATTTCAAATAATAATACAGTTATATCATGTTTTTGGACCTTGACCTTGTCATACAATGTTATATGAATAATATTGCTCAGTATCATGTATTACCGTCTGATATCATCACTGTATCACATCAGCGCCAAAGCTTTTGTAAGGGATCCATATATATATATATATATATATATATACACAGATGTTTAAAAAAACAAACAAAAACAAAACAAACTTTGAATATGTCTAAAAGCCATAAATTCCAAACCTGGGAAAACCGATGGACAGATGAATAATAGTATACTAATTTATTCATTTTAGATCTTTTCCATGTCATTATCTAGAGCTGGTAACACAATCATTTAAGAATAAAAAATAATGAAGAATAACCATTCATTTACAAACAGTTAACAATTAGCAATTGAGAATAAAAATTAAAATGATGCACTAAAAATAAACTTCTGTAATAAGGAATTATTTCTGACTTCTAAATGACATATTTTGTAATGTATATGAAATGCTTTATTCATCTGTAAGTTTTATTGTCTTTGAATTGTCTTCATTTGGGTGTGAATATCCGCAAATTAATTGAATGAATTAGTTAAGTAGTATATCATGTAATTGTAACGTTTGAGTGTTCGTTTCCAAAGACTTTTAGTTTGTATTTCCTTGTTTTCCTTAGTTCCTGTTTCCTCTGTTTCCTTTGTTTTTTTCCTTGTTAAAAGGGGTCATATGATGTTGCTAAAAAGAACATTATTTTGTGTATTTTGTGTATTTGGTGCAATGAAATGTGTTTATGCGGTTTAATGTAAAAAAAAAACATTATTTTCCACATACTGTACATTATTGTTTCTCCTCTATGCCCCGCCTTTTTGAAAT
>NW_015548268.1:1359973-1369035 GCF_001515605.1 Sinocyclocheilus anshuiensis
TCCTGCTGGTTTTGTCGTCTGCTATGCTGCCAAAATATATGGCTCTTCTTTCAATTTCAAATAATAATACAGTTATATCATGTTTTTGGACCTTGACCTTGTCATACAATGTTATATGAATAATATTGCTCAGTATCATGTATTACCGTCTGATATCATCACTGTATCACATCAGCGCCAAAGCTTTTGTAAGGGATCCATATATATATATATATATATATATATACACAGATGTTTAAAAAAACAAACAAAAACAAAACAAACTTTGAATATGTCTAAAAGCCATAAATTCCAAACCTGGGAAAACCGATGGACAGATGAATAATAGTATACTAATTTATTCATTTTAGATCTTTTCCATGTCATTATCTAGAGCTGGTAACACAATCATTTAAGAATAAAAAATAATGAAGAATAACCATTCATTTACAAACAGTTAACAATTAGCAATTGAGAATAAAAATTAAAATGATGCACTAAAAATAAACTTCTGTAATAAGGAATTATTTCTGACTTCTAAATGACATATTTTGTAATGTATATGAAATGCTTTATTCATCTGTAAGTTTTATTGTCTTTGAATTGTCTTCATTTGGGTGTGAATATCCGCAAATTAATTGAATGAATTAGTTAAGTAGTATATCATGTAATTGTAACGTTTGAGTGTTCGTTTCCAAAGACTTTTAGTTTGTATTTCCTTGTTTTCCTTAGTTCCTGTTTCCTTTGTTCTACTTGTTTTTTTCCTTGTTAAAAGGGGTCATATGATGTTGCTAAAAAGAACATTATTTTGTGTATTTGGTGTAATGAAATGTTTATGCGGTTTAAGGTTAAAAAAAAACATTATTTTCCACATACGGTACATTATTGTTTCTCCTCTATGCCCCGCCTTTCTGAAACGCGGCGATTTTTACAAAGCTCATCGGTCTGAAAAGCGAGGTGTGCTGTGATTGGCCAGCTATCCAGTGCGTTGTGATTGGCCGAATACCTCAAGCGTGTGACGGAAATGTTACGCCCCTCACCATACTGTGATGATGCCGTGTCCGGCCAGAGCTACGAGACAAAAACATTAAAACCCATTATAAACGAGGCATTTGTTGCATCCAGTGGGGACATAATTACGGATAATAATGACTTATACTGTCTTTTACGAGTTGCGTTGCTTTCACAACGAAACACACAGCGTCTTCACGACATGACGGAGGCAGCAACAACACTACAGCGAGAATAAAAGTTACGCCTTCTTTCTTTGCGTGAACATTTGGGCGGCGTTATGCAAATCTTCCCACATAGTGAGGTAGATATGTGGGGGCGTGTTAGAACGAGCCGTTTTAGGTAGGTGTGGCTGACTCTTAACTTTTATAAAGAATATCTCTTTGGATTTGAGGCTTTAGTCTTTGCAACTTTACAGATCTTCTTTATGCACCAAGAGCTTGTAACACTCCAAAGAGAAAGGAAAAATTGAAATCGCATCATGACCCCTTTAACTGATCGTGTTGTTCACCCGTGTCTCGTTTAGTTCTCATACATACACAGACTAATGAGAACTAAACAAGTGAACAACATAATTAGTTACTATGAAAACAAACTAGTGACTAGAATAAAGGGAACAGGAAGTACAACTCAGCAAAACAGGGAAATACAAACTAAAAGTCTTTGGAAACAAACACTGAAACTAAACCGTTTTGATAGAGTATCGGATTAAATGACAATGTTTTATTGATCGTCAGTCCTGCAATCAGCTCAGAGATTCTCAAGCAGTGCAGAGATTCTAATGCTTTAATTCGAGAACAAGCTGTGTTCCTCAGTGTCAGTGTTGTGTGTGTGTGTGTGAATGCTGTTACCTGTTCACAGGCTCCTCTACACTGAGGAAAGAGCTCTGCAGCATGATGGCAGCAGGACGGATCTAGAAAACAGAGAGAGAGAGAGAGAGAGTTCAGTCCTTCTGATCCAGGCTACTCCCTCCATATTTCACTGTAAGCCCCACTGACGGAGAATGCACTCGCCGGCACTTTGTGTTCGGCCATAAATAGTGAGACTAAGCATCTTGAAATGGGCAGTTGGCAGTTAATCATCATGGGATTTCTATATATGGCCTTCCTGAAGCTCTGGTGCATGTGAGGGTCAGCGCACCGCTCATTAGTGCTTACATTTAATACAAAAACACTGAGGGAGTTTTAATCAACATCAATGCTACACTCCAAGAAAAGTGTAAAAACACACTACAATGTATCGTCTTCATATGAAGATTTTTCACAGGTGTTTTACCCACTGTTTTCTGTTTTAATGTAGCAGGAAACGGATAATGTTCTGGCAGAAATCACAAGGACCTTTTTTGTTTTTCTGCTGATGTTTTTCTTATGGTTTATATAAGAAGCGTCCTAGTCTCACATGGACAGAGCTTCAGACTGACAGCAGAAGGTCTGGGAACTTTGGCTGCTTTGAATGTGACACTGAAGACTGGAGTAATGATGCTGAAAATACAGCTTTGATCACAGAAATACATTACATTTTAACAGAGATTCACATAGAACACAGATGTTTTAAACTGTAATTTTGCTCAAATAAATGCAGTCTTGATGAGCAGAAGACACTTACATTTGGTTGCTAGAAAACGCCTTTTTTGTGACAAACCACTGCAAAGCTACATTAATGCTGCCCTGAGCATCAGACAGCGGAGTCTGAGAGATATCAAGCAGCAAAACCCCACAGCCAGCTATGAACTGAACGCATGTGAGAATGTGAGCAGACTGAGAGGAGACGACAGAACTGTGACTTCAAGCTTTCTGAGAGCGGTGGAGAAGCTCCTGTGCTTCAGCGACTGTTTGCTGATAATCATCACAAGGCTTTGAAAACTTTAGAAGAACATATTCTCATCTGTTTATGCTCCTCCGGAAAAAGTCGTCATTATCAAAATGAAGCGCTTTCATCTCAGCCATCCTCCATTTGCGTCTCATCCAGACCCGTTCCTTTCATCAGCGTGATTTGATCTGTTTCTTCTGCATCTCAGCGCTCGTGACTCAGACGTGTGCACTGCTAAGTGCTCTTCTTCGCTGGCTGTAGTGAGTTTGAGGAGGTTTCTGGATGATCTTTCTGTCTCAGAGCGTCTGGTTTTAAATGAGCAGACGCGGCTGAAGTGAGACACAGCAGTCTTTCCTTTCATCCCGGCGGTGAAGTGCTAGTTTATCGAGACGCCGCCGCTGGTTTTTAATGTGTTGGATGTGCAGTAAATCTGCCACTGTTGTTGTTCTGAGGTTGAGGAATTGACCTCCATTGTCTCTGAAGTAAAGCCACTAAATGAAAGCAGTCGCCTCTTTGAAGGCTTCCACGGCATTCGTGACGAAGTTTTAAAGCGGTGATAAACATACGCTCACAGTGTGAGTAAAAGCAAGGCCTGCTCAAGCTAGCCACAGCCGAACAGAGCTACGCGTGCTGCTATAAAACCAAAGCAGTGCAAAGGTTCATTTAAAAGCTGTTTTACGCGCTTGAAAGTCCATTAGACAGGAACATTTACACTTCTGTTATTCCAACATGGATGACGATGGAGCTTTTGAATCTGCTGAGGTTGAAAATGGTAATGGATTGTGTTGGGAGGGATATATTTTAAAGAAGAAAAGGAAAGGAGACAGAACAGGCCGGACTGATGTGAATTTTTTTTTTTACAAAAATCATGAATTATTAATTGGACAATATCCTTTTTTTTTTTTTTACCTCATGAATTTTTACAACCTGAACTAACACCGCCTTATCATAAAAAGATCAAATTATCTAATATTTATCTCTTAATAATAATAATAATGGTAATTTAAAATATAAAAATATATTATTATTATTATTATTATTATTAACAAAGAATTTCAATATATTTTATTATTATATATAATAATATAATATATTATATAAATATTATTATTATTAACAATTTTAATAAAAATGTAAAGCTACAAATGAACATGAAATGAAATGGAAAAAAAAAAAACATTGCGGACCGCACACTGAATTCAACCCAGACTAAAAGAGTCTAGCAAAAAATAAATAAATGCATGTTTTATTATATAAACTGCATAGTGCAAAAGAGTGCAAGATGCAGGTGATTCAAAAGCTAGACAAGCACAAGCAGACATTTCAGGACATTGCTATCTTCAGTGCTCACCAAGCTTCACTGCTTATGAATTATTATAAATAATAATGATAATGATAAAAATAATACCAATAATAAAAGATCATGCATAAGGTTTTTTCTTCTGAGTAATGAATTCTTTTAACTCATTTTTCTTAATTATAAAACCAGGCTTTGACTTTAAGGGCCCCTAAAAATATTTAAAAATGAATTTTAATTACTGAGTTTAACACATGCTTATGATTGAAGCAGTGTTTTCAAGTCAGTCAATGTATGCATGAATTGAATTTTTTATATATATATATATATATAGGACAAATCATATCATTGACCATTTAGCCAAGCTCGGGTCCCTGGGAGCCAGATCCATCTCCAGCATTAGACTAGGCTAGCATCATAACATGTGCTAGTATTTTGAGCTCCGCTGCTACTGTTTCCCTGTTTTTCTGAGGAATAGCAATAATGCCACCCACAAGCCACATCAAAGGAATTCCCCTCTTCCAACCCATCTTCCCCTCACCGTCTCTCCCTTCTTCAACGCTCCAGAACATCCACTTCAGCCTCCAGACCGACCCATCCAGCCGCCCAGCAGCACTGTGTACTCACCCGACCGCTTCCCAGGCTCCCCGGGGAGTGAGGGAGAACGGGTAAAGCTGCCCCGGACCCTCGTGCAAAGGGTGTTTGATGTCCAGAGACGCCGGGATCTCTGGCACGAACTGAAGAGCACTTGAAAGGGAGGCCCTTTGACGAAGGTGATCAAACAGCAATGAGAAGCAGACGAGAACACGAGGTGGCCCTGAGACCCTGGATCCTGAACCGCTTCCAAAGACACCCATGAGGATCCCATCAAAGTTCAAAGCCTCGGTTAGAGCGCCTACAGACACAACTGGAGCGGATAAACCCTACGCTAACCTGCTGCTAACCAGTCCTGCAGCGCATGGTGCTAGAAACACAACTGATAAAATATAGACCTTGACCGAACCACTTTATTGACCGTCGACTGGGGCAGCCAATCCTGTTCGACTCTGTTAGGCCATAAAATAGCGTTGTTTAATGACTTATGGGTTTCACAGTAGAGAAAAAGCAGATGCACGTTTGACTTTTTCAGTACAGAAACCAGGACAGAAAAGGATGTTTAAAGGACCGCCGGTGTTGTAACACAGTACAAGCATATGCAAGATATGTAATCAGATTACTTTTCAAGTAACTAGTAAAGTAATGCATTACTTTTAAATTTGCAACAAAATATCTGAAAGACTCTTTAAAATAAATAATGCAAGTTACTTTGTTTTCCCATTTATTCACTGAGATCTGTCCTGTCTCTGTGTTGAGAGAAATCAGGAGTGAGTGCAGAGGCTTATTCATTTCACGTCTGGTGTGGAAGGGCCTCTACATTCGCCAAAAACATAACTTTTGGGTGTTATTAAAAAACTAAAAATTAACGCAAAAGTAACGTTATGCACTACTTTCCATAAAAACCATCGCAATTACACAATATTGTAATGCATTACTTTTAAAAGTAACTTTGCCAAACACTGAGGACTGTCACTTCTATCCACTCCCTGCTCCAGCACGGAAAACAAGCCACTTGAATCCTTCACAGACCGTCTGTGCCCTTCAACAATCACAGGGGAAAGACACCAGCAGAGCTCTTATTAGAGGGATCTGATTCAGCGGCTGTTCTGGAAGCTGTGCCATTATTTTCTGAAACGCTGATTAACCAGAATAAGACTGGTTATATGATGAGATTCTAGCAAATGGTCAATGAATATCATACCTCTTCACCACATTATGACAGTAATATCCATTACGACAATATAGTCTTGTGTGAAAACAGAATTTCTGTTGTGTTCCTACAATTTAGATTGCGGTTTAGTTGACTCGTTGGGTTATGCTGGTTTTGTATTGTTTCAAAAACTTTTATAGCATTAAGAAAAAATTCAGTTTATTGACTCTTTAGTTTATTTTCCTTACACCTTGAACATGCGTGTACACATCTTAATCAATGTTTTCAAAACAGGTTTAAATATCATTTTCAAGATAATTTTTATTTTTTTCAAATATCATTATAAATTCATATATCATTACGTTTTTGAGCTTTGAGTTACACCACTTGACATTACAGTTTATATGATCTGAAGCCTACCTCAGACATTCAGCTCAGACCAAACAAATGACCGCTTCTGAGGAAACTGATAAAAGCCATGGCCACTGCTGGAGTGCTGAGTGTGTCTCTATGGAGGAAAACTAAAGGGCAGCAGAAAGCAAATATCATGTCTGGCGCTCATTGAGTTGAGTAGCACAGAGGTTTACATTATACAAGGGGAGGATCAATTGTGCAGCGAAGCGAAGTCTTTCTTGCGGCGAGAGCTTTAATGAGCAATGACAGCTGCACACAGGCCTACGGGCTGCTAATGAGACGAGCGCAGCGTCAGACTGTGTTCAGACCGCACAAACTGCATATCTGATCAACCAGCAGACGTACTGACATCTACAGAAGCTTGTTTACACCACGGGAGAAAATTATAGAAAAGTGATTGAGACCGTATCTCACAATTCTGACTGTTATTCTTGCAATTCAGAAATCAGAAGTGAGAGATATAAACATGCAATTCTCTCTCTTTTTTTTTGTGGTGAAAATAAACCCAACAGAATTGCAAGATATGAACTCAGAATTCTGACTTTTTTTCCTTGCAATTCTAAGTTTATATCAAAGGCAGAATTGCAGAATATAAACTCAGAATTGAGAGATATAAATATGCAATTCTGACTTTTATTCTATGGTGAGGAAAAAAAAAGAGATATAAACAGTTCTGAGTTCATTTATCACAACTCTGATTTTTTTCTCTCCAAATTCTAAGTTTACATATTGCGATTATGTTTTATCTGTTTTTTATTTCTTTATTTTTGTTTCCACCACAGAATAAAAAATATGTTAAAGAAGGTAATTGCAACGTTTTATCTCACGATTCTAACGTTTCTTCTCAGAATTGCACAATTCTCAGACATATTCACAATTGTGAAATAAAATGTTAGAATTGTGAAATAGTCACGATTACCCATTTTATTTTATTTTTTTATCCAGTGGTGGAAACAAGCCTCCGTAGAGGTCTACTTGTAAAGCAAGCAAAAAATAAAAAAGTAAAGTGTGAATCGCAGTTAAAGAGCCACTGATCATCCTCAGATCCTCAGAGAGGGCTTTCTGAGCAGAAGTGAGGCCTTAGAGGAGCCTTCCTTCCTTCTAAAAGAAAAACAAAGTTTTGAGGTGAAAGAATCACTCTGTTAAGGTCAACAGGAGCGTTACGGTGCTCGACTATAGTAAGCATCAATGGAAGCCCAGCATACGCTCGATGCCATTCTCACTTCAGCATGAGTCTGTTATGCAGTGACTTCAACAATGCCTTGTTACACTCAGATGAAGTCACACACCACCAGACCTGAGCCCAAATCTGCATCACACTGACTGAAAGCAGGAGCAGAAGGTCTGCTGGAGGAGAGTCCTGGACAAGCTGGAAAAACCAACAATGAGCTGAACCAACAAAAGCCTGAGTGACAGAGGCGGTGCGAGGCGGTGCTAATCCTGTCACGCTGTAAAGAAGCATGCTCCGTCACACAGCGCGGCTCCGAGAGACACAATAGAGCAGCGGACAGCTGACTCCAGCACAGCACACTCACACTGAGATACACAGCCTCCAGCAGAGCGTCTAACAGGGACACGCAAGACTTCATCCAGGGCTTCACACTCTTCTGTGCGATCGAACCAAAGGAGGTGTTAATGTGATTGCTTTCCCTCGTGCAAGTGTAAAGAATTGTGTATCAGCCGACCACTATTTCAAATAAATGCTGTTCTTTTGAACTTTCTGTTCATCTGTGAATCCTGAAAAATAAAATGTATCACAGTTTCCACAGAAATATTGTGCAGCACGACTGTTTTCAACATTGATAATAATCAGAAATGTTTGTTGAGCAGCAAATCAGCATATTAGAATGATTTCTGAAGATCATGTGACACTGAAGACTGGAGTAATGATGCTGGAAATACAGCTGCGCATCACAGAAATACATTACAGTTTAACAGATATTCACATAGAAAACAGCTGTTTTAAACTGTAATAATATTTTATTATCCCAATAACTTTTTATTCAAATTTTTACTTGAGATTTTAAAGCCATTTTCTTTAAAATAATGATTAAGTAAAAACATTTATTTTTACTTTAAAAAGCTACACTACATTAAATATAAAAAGTTTAGCAAAACCATATGAACCCAACTTAAATGACAAAGAGCAGATTTCTTGGCACATGTTCTGTAAACCAGATTTTGAAGATATTGCGTCCTGGGCACTCTTATTTGTCACCGAGCCAAAAATGAAAATATCCTGTGGCATATTAGTGGCTCACACTCTCACTCTCACTCTCTCTCACACTCACACTCACTCTCACTCTCTCACACTCTCACTCTCACTCACACTCACTCTCACTCACACTCACGCTCACACTCACTCTCACTCTCACTCACTCTCACTCACACTCACACTCACACTCACTCACACTCACTCACTCACACTCACACTCACACTCACACTCACTCTCTCTCACACTCACACTCACTCTCACTCTCTCTCACACTCACACTCACAGAATCGGCACATTTAGCCACATTCAGCCTGACTATGGGCCATAAGTGTAAGTCCCAAAAATGTCAAAAATTCAGGTTTCACTCCTTGTGTGAATATTTGGTCCCCACAATGGAGATCTCTCTCTCTCTCTCTCTCTCTCTCTCTCTCACACTCACACTCACTCTCACTCTCTCACACTCTCACTCTCACTCACACTCACTCACACTTTCACTCACTCTCACACTCTCTCACACTCACTCACACTCTCTCACACTCACTCTCACACTCACTCTCACACTCACACTCACACTCTCACTCTCACACTC
>NW_015548268.1:1369113-1371613 GCF_001515605.1 Sinocyclocheilus anshuiensis
ACACTCACACACACACACACTCACTCTCTCTCACACACACACACTCTCTCACTCTCTCTCACACTCACTCTCACTCTCACTCACACTCTCACTCACACTCACTCTCACTCTCACTCTCTCTCACACTCTCACTCTCACTCTCACTCTCTCTCACTCTCACTCTCTCTCTCACTCACTCTCTCTCTCACACTCACTCTCACTCTCTCTCACTCTCACTCTCTCTCTCACTCACTCTCTCTCTCACACTCACTCTCACTCTCTCTCACTCTCACTCTCTCTCTCACTCACTCTCTCTCTCACACTCACTCTCACTCTCTCTCACTCTCACTCTCTCTCTCACTCACTCTCTCTCTCACACTCACTCTCACTCTCTCTCACTCTCACTCTCTCTCTCACTCACTCTCTCTCTCACACTCACTCTCACTCTCTCTCACTCTCACTCTCTCTCTCACTCACTCTCTCTCTCACACTCACTCTCACTCTCTCTCACTCTCACTCTCTCTCTCACTCACTCTCTCTCTCACACTCACTCTCACTCTCTCTCACTCTCACTCTCTCTCTCACTCACTCTCTCTCTCACACTCACTCTCACTCTCTCTCACTCTCACTCTCTCTCTCACTCACTCTCTCTCTCACACTCACTCTCACTCTCTCTCACTCTCACTCTCTCTCTCACTCACTCTCTCTCTCACACTCACTCTCACTCTCTCTCACTCTCACTCTCTCTCTCACTCACTCTCTCTCTCACACTCACTCTCACTCTCTCTCACTCTCACTCTCTCTCTCACTCACTCTCTCTCTCACACTCACTCTCACTCTCTCTCACTCTCACTCTCTCTCTCACTCACTCTCTCTCTCACACTCACTCTCACTCTCTCTCACTCTCACTCTCTCTCT
The DNA here is from genome assembly GCF_001515605.1 of Sinocyclocheilus anshuiensis. NCBI lineage: Eukaryota > Metazoa > Chordata > Actinopteri > Cypriniformes > Cyprinidae > Sinocyclocheilus > Sinocyclocheilus anshuiensis. Next base: position 1,370,011 of record NW_015548268.1, read on the forward strand.
CACTCACTCTCTCTCTCACACTCACTCTCACTCTCTCTCACACTCACACTCACTCTCACACTCACACTCACACTCTCACTCTCACTCTCACTCTCTCTCACACTCACACTCTCTCTCACACTCACTCTCACTCTCACTCTCTCTCACTCTCACTCACACACACACACACACTCACACTCTCACTCTCACACTCTCACTCTCACACTCTCACTCACACTCACTCTCACTCACTCTCACTCTCACTCTCTCTCACTCTCACTCTCACTCTCACTCTCTCTCACTCTCACTCTCACTCTCACTCTCTCTCACTCTCACTCTCACTCTCACTCTCTCTCACTCTCACTCTCACTCTCACTCTCTCTCACTCTCACTCTCACTCTCACTCTCTCTCACTCTCACTCTCACTCTCACTCTCTCTCACTCTCACTCTCACTCTCACTCTCTCTCACTCTCACTCTCACTCTCACTCTCTCTCACTCTCACTCTCACTCTCACTCTCTCTCACTCTCACTCTCACTCTCACTCTCTCTCACTCTCACTCTCACTCTCACTCTCTCTCACTCTCACTCTCACTCTCACTCTCTCTCACTCTCACTCTCACTCTCACTCTCTCTCACTCTCACTCTCACTCTCACTCTCTCTCACTCTCACTCTCACTCTCACTCTCTCTCACTCTCACTCTCACTCTCACTCTCTCTCACTCTCACTCTCACTCTCACTCTCTCTCACTCTCACTCTCACTCTCACTCTCTCTCACTCTCACTCTCACTCTCACTCTCTCTCACTCTCACTCTCACTCTCACTCTCTCTCACTCTCACTCTCACTCTCACTCTCTCTCACTCTCACTCTCACTCTCACTCTCTCTCACTCTCACTCTCACTCTCACTCTCTCTCACTCTCACTCTCACTCTCACTCTCTCTCACTCTCACTCTCACTCTCACTCTCTCTCACTCTCACTCTCACTCTCACTCTCTCTCACTCTCACTCTCACTCTCACTCTCTCTCACTCTCACTCTCACTCTCACTCTCTCTCACTCTCACTCTCACTCTCACTCTCTCTCACTCTCACTCTCACTCTCACTCTCTCTCACTCTCACTCTCACTCTCACTCTCTCTCACTCTCACTCTCACTCTCACTCTCTCTCACTCTCACTCTCACTCTCACTCTCTCTCACTCTCACTCTCACTCTCACTCTCTCTCACTCTCACTCTCACTCTCACTCTCTCTCACTCTCACTCTCACTCTCACTCTCTCTCACTCTCACTCTCACTCTCACTCTCTCTCACTCTCACTCTCACTCTCACTCTCTCTCACTCTCACTCTCACTCTCACTCTCTCTCACTCTCACTCTCACTCTCACTCTCTCTCACTCTCACTCTCACTCTCACTCTCTCTCACTCTCACTCTCACTCTCACTCTCTCTCACTCTCACTCTCACTCTCACTCTCTCTCACTCTCACTCTCACTCTCACTCTCTCTCACTCTCACTCTCACTCTCACTCTCTCTCACTCTCACTCTCACTCTCACTCTCTCTCACTCTCACTCTCACTCTCACTCTCTCTCACTCTCACTCTCACTCTCACTCTCTCTCACTCTCAC
>NW_015548268.1:1376613-1378859 GCF_001515605.1 Sinocyclocheilus anshuiensis
CACTTTTGCCATCCTGTGTCACCCTTTGCCCCGAGCCGTACAATGTTGAATGGCGGCTGATCCTGCTCTGTGTTTTTCTGCCGGCTCCTGCATTCCTGCGTGTCAGGCCCAGAGAGAATAATGCCCGCGGGTCAAAGGTCACTTCCTGTGCATTAATAATCCAGCAATCTGACATCAACAAGAACGGACTGACCAAGGGGGAAAACAGGAGGATGAAATGTAAAATATTCAACACTTTCATCATTTTGGCTGGTATGAAGCCAAAGCTGAACAGCTTTTTGAGCAAGTATTTGTCAGGCGTGTGACTTTCTCTCGGAGCGGTCAGCCAGCTGGGTGATTCATCTGTAAAAGAGCGTTCGGAATCACTTCCAGAAACCACTGCATTGCATAATGCACAAAACAACGCCAAAATGATCATGAGTTTGTCAAGAAGGATGTTTGACGAGGAGCTTGCAAATGTCCAGCTTGTGGTCAGTAAGTGTTTTTTACAGCATGCAACCGTTTCCAAAACTGGAGACAAAACCAGAAAAAAACTCAAAAAGCAGTGCATTGGAAGATAAACAAACCAAGCAAATGTCAGTTACTGATTTGACAAAAATTAATGGGAATTCTTTCAAGATGCATTAAAAAACTCAAAAGCAACTGCAGTAAATTTACTAAGCAGCACACTTCCAAAAAACTGTGTTTGTGAAAAATGCGTGAAAGTGATGATCTGAAACTCCTTTATTCAAAAGCTCAGATGTTCTTCCGCTGAAGCACAAGATGTTTTTGGATCATCTCACATCACGCTGGAGAACATGATCATCAGGTCTCACACAAACTCATGGAGTTCATGCAAGACATTCATCTTCATTTTTCAATTCCATTTTTAACTCAAATTGTTATGCTGATAACATAATTTGTAATAAAAGCACTTGCATTCAATTAGAAAAAAGAAAAAGAAAAAAACAAACAAAAAGATTTTAGATGTAGCCAAACTGCTAAAGAAAATGTTGTTAAAAAATATTCCTCTGTCGAAATTGCGTTTACAAATTAAATGCTTCAAATCTTTTTTATAAATAAAGGTTTTTGATTGAAAGTTTAGTAAAGATTTCAAAAGGCTCGTTTTAAAACACCTGATCAGAATAAACAGGCTTCATGAAGACATATGGGAGTCATTAATTAAACAGCAGATGGATTTACTATAGCATGAAGATGTTTACTATGGATTACTTCAGTTGTTCTCCATTACGATCAGCATTTCTCTCTGGACTCAGTGTGATCTGATGAATAGAGTCAGAATATGTTCTGAACGTTCATAATGACATGAAAGTGCCAGCTGGCTTTAAACGACATGAAAAGCATGTGGGCATAGCATGAGTCCGGCAGATACACGCATGTCTGCAGTCAGAAGCGGAGCATGTGAGGCTGGATCGCTCTCAACAGATGTGAGGAACCGGCCGGGCCACACCATTGGCTCTTCAAACCCAATAACAAGACATCAAACACGACAAAAAGTGAAGCGAGTCCAGTGCATGCAGATCCAGTGCCTTGACAAAGAACTAAATGAGTCCGTGAGCTGTAATGGCTTGCACATGTTTAGATGGAGAGGTGTTGCTATTGCTCAGTCTCAGCGGATGAGAATGAGTCTGAAAACATTCAACACAAACCCTGCAATCAACAGATTCAGAGAAACAGAATGAAAACGGTATGTAGAATTCTGAAAAACTTTGAAGTGCGTGAACCAAAGAACAAGAACCAAACTTCTGTAAATGCTAAAAAAACAATGAAGCCTTCAGATTGAAGACATTCCTTATTTCATACTGTATGAATGACATTGATTTTCAGCGATGTCTGCCACCTCTGTTTTTCCTGTTCTTGTCCTGAGCCGCATTTGAAGCAGTCTAATTGGTTGCAGATGTTTGCGTAGAGAAAAAAAACAAACGGTTCAAATAGTTACAGCGTGAGCGGCTGCTTGATCTGCTGCACGTGATTGGCTCAAGGCAGCGTTTGGAGGAAACACAGCTTCATAACAGTGCTGTGAGAGGAGAACTAAATAAAATAAGTAAAGGTTCAAAGGGTTAAAAGCCAACTTTTGCACGCTCGCGTTATCTATCAGCTAAAGCAGCCGAATACCTTCTGTGTGTGTCAGACGTCTCACGTCAGTAATTCACTGAAGAATATCCCGAGCATATCCACAAACACTCACTCACACACACACACTCACACACACACACACACACACACACACACACACACACACACAC
>NW_015548268.1:1378869-1390687 GCF_001515605.1 Sinocyclocheilus anshuiensis
CACACAAACACACACACACTTCAAAGCATCCAGATGTAAGTTTGACTTTGTTTGACACTAATAGAACATGAAAGAATTGTCTTTAAGTTTTATAAACAACATCAAAATGTTGCCATTGTGAAATTTTATTTTGTATGTTTAACTTTTTGTTTTTTTTATCAATGCAAAACATCACGGAACGAGATTAGTTGATTCTGACACCTACAACAAACGGCAGCTGTGAACCAAAACCACAAATGTCTCCAACACCTTCAGCACACTTTCATGAATAACATTAGCATGATCTCACCTCAGCTGAACGCACCGGGGAACAACTGCTGAAGAAGCTCAGTGATGGTCTGTCTCTCAGTTATCTCTTATAATTACACTATAACTGTAAAAGCACTTCAGTTCCCAGAATGCACTGTGGTATGAAATATGCATTGCATGTATTCACTATTTGCTGGATTATTTCCGAAAATTCATTATAATTCTACATTATAAAGAACAATATTGCAATTGTAATTCAATCATAATGCAAAACTTGTTTTCTTAAAAGTGCAAAATGAAATAAAATTAAAGTAAATGTAATCACCAAAACTGTGCCCTCAAACGAAACAGATGTTTGAACTATTATCCCACGATGCAGCACAGTACAATCATTGTTGCATAGTATTTTGTTACTATTATGAAATGACTCTTACATTTTGTAAAATCATAGTATTCTACAGCGAGGCAGCATGAATAATGGATTCATAAGCTACTCAATGAAGTGACGGGAATATAACGGTACAGTCGAGCATATACAAACATCTGAATAGACTCAATCAATGATTTATGCTTTACCAAACATAACACAAATCACAATTCAATAATTCTGATGCAGCATTAAAAGCCTGGTTGAGAATAACGGTGCAGAATCAACAAGTCCAAACTTGCGATCATGTTGTTAAAATGTTGCTATCAGTCATTATTAATAGCGTATCAGCTTTTACCGCGTCTCATCGGTGAAAAATTATATTTTATCGGATAAAACTATCCGATTCTTGACGTTAAAACAACTAGAAGCAGAAGCGGAGAAGTGAAAGAGGACTTACCCTGAGTGTAGACGAGGGCGCAGAAGTTGCAGGAGAGAAGCAAAATGATTATCTCACAACACACGTACATCTTACTGAAATCCTAAAGTGCATGGTGGACTCAGACGCAAACGAGACTCGAGCTCCATGAGAGCATCTGTGCTAGCGGGAGCGCAGGAGAGCACAGGCCGCTCAGGAGACGCGGAGCGCGGCGTGGAGTTCTGAGCATGTGCGCGGAGCTGGAGCTGGAGCTGGAGGAGGGCTGGGGAACTAACGGAGCCATGAGAAAACACCGCACTTATACCGTTATGTGCCCGAGGGTGGGAGAGGGGGACGGACACACGAGCAGGAGAGAGAGAAAACAAGAAAAACAGCCTTACAAAACTTCAACAACAACAACAAAAAAGATCAGACATCAGACACAGCCATAACACAACAACAGTTAGAAACAACAACAACAACAACAAAACATTAGCTTAGACAGAAAAAAAATACAAATAGACAAGACTGAGAGATTGGAGATTGCAGTCGATCAAAATTATTTTGGGGAATTCTGGAATAATTCAGATTAATCCAAAGAAGACAAACACATTCCCATCCATGACCCAAACATCTGGACTGAACATTTTGGGAAATTCTATTCACAATCCGAACCAACCCTTACCCAAAAACATCTGACCTCCCAATTACATAACCTAGAGTTCACTACAAAACCATTTAGACGAGCCCATAGCATTAAATGAACTAAGAGGCAATGACATCCCTAGAAAACATTTAAAATCCTGTGGCTTGGATGGAATATCTAATAAGATGCTGAAACATAGCAGCCCCAAATTAAAAGATGCTATGCTGAAATGATCTAATCTCTTATTAAAATAAGGACACTTTCCTGAAATCTGGACAGATAATCTGATAAATCTGACTTTTAAACAAGGTGAGAAGTACGACCCAAACAATTATAGGGGCATCACAGTGACCTCGGAAAACTATTCTGCTCTATTATTAATGACAGATCAGTTCAGTTCATTCAAGAACACAAGATTCTAAACAACTGCCACACTGGCTTAATGCCTAAACAGAGAGCATCAGATCACATCCATACACTCCACACACTCATACAAAAATACCTTCAGCAGACAACACAAGAAAAATATTTGAATGCTTCATTGATTTAAAAAAAAAAAAGCCTTCGATTAGGTACGGCATAATGGACTTTCCTAAAACTCATCCAAAGTGGAATAGGAGGAAGGACATATGCCATCATAAAGGACATATATAATGGGATCAAATGCTGTGTCAAAATCAATGACAAAAGGACTGATTATTTCAGTCAGACTAAAGGAGTGCGTCAGTCAAGCCTGACTCTATTTAATATTTTTTAATACTGCACCAAAGCCTCTCCATTCTGGAGAAGTACAGTAGTGATTGGGCCTTACCAATAAACATGGAGGACGAGCTGCACAAACACATTAGAGACACAAGTTTCTCAAGTTTCACTGTAATTCCAGCAAGTGAGCACCATAGAGAAACTCTCGTATATTTTGGGAGAGACAGAAAAGTGTATCCACCCGACAGCGCAGTACACCTCCTGACATCATATGAGGGACGAAGGCTGAACTGCTCTCTGTATTCATTTACATTTTAACATATATGTATAATAATGACATGTATTGTGGCAACATTGTGATATGTCACACGGTCACGCCAATAAAGCTCATTTGAAATGAATTGAAAGAGAGAGAGAGAGATCTTCATTGGAGCAAATATAAAGAGGTGAGAGAGAAATACTTTGACAAACTCACAGTTTTATAGTTCTCCAGAAACGGATCAAATGCAGATATTACTGGGGATATTACAGTTACCCATCAAATGCAGCAAAATTCATTCATTTTCAGCTGCACACCCACAGAAACCAACTACTGTCTTGATTGATATAATCAGAGACTATCCATGTACATACATTACAGTATTTATTTGTTATTCATTGGTTAGCAACTTCTTTACTGTTATTTGTTACTGTTACAATGTCACTACTTGTTTTGTGTGTTAGACAGATAGATAGATAGATAGATAGATAGATAGATAGATATGCAAGCATGTGATTAAACTTGGTTATTATGTCAAATTAATGTTTTGAGCAGCTGCTAATCTGACTGCATATCTTCAGCACGCAGAGGAAGAGGAAGCACAGCGATCACAAAAGACAAAGGAAATGGAATGCAGCAGCGTTACATTAAACCCAGCAGACAGCGTTCAGCTCAACGCTTCCAGAGAAGCCAGAACTGATTTGATTGTGTTTCTGTGGCATGTGCTGCTGAGAGTGTAGCTGCTGAGTGCTTTGAAAGCTAGTATTGTGCTCTGATGGGCAGGACACCTTACATTCAAATCACTGTTTAGCAAGGTAATGACAGCCTCTTGAGGCCAGACATAACCGATATAACTTGAGATAATTACAGTAGGTGTTCCAGGCTAAACTAAAACTGGAGACTGTAATAACTTTTGAAGAGCGTATTTAATGAGCTACTTTATAAGCTGAGTGCCGGAAGTGCCACGTGCTGCTTCCGTCACGTCCGGCGTGGCACTGTAATTAATACTCACAGTCGAAATGTTCATCTCTGTTGTGGCATTGAGCCTGAACCCGATGAAAGAGCACCAGGAAACGGCACTGATTCTCTAATGTGCTTCACATGTGCACAGCTAGAGCTCGGCCTACCAAACCACTGCTTTATTTATCCTCAGCCACCGCAACCTGCATTACCCTAATGAGCCTAAACGAGCCAATCACAGAGCAGGACTCTGTTCCATTGTACAAAACAATCATAGATGAACACTGCTACAATATGAGTTACATTAATACTGAAGTCCTCCAAGATCATGATGATAACTGAGATGATGCAGTCAGGTTTGATTGGAAAGTAGTGCCAGTTTAATTGCGGACTGATATACAGCATTAAGTGTGTTAATGACAGCTAATATTGGGAAATATTTACAGATCTATATCCCATCTGACCGCTCGGTTTGTTAAAGTTGCTCCAAATTTTGTGGCATTCAAAAATGTAAAATGCTGCTTGTGGCTGTATTTAACGATGATAATGTCTGTTTGTTACATGATGAGGTTTAATAAAATAATAATAATAATAAAAATCTTAAAGGCATAGTTCAGCCAAAAATGAACATGACCCCATGATTTACTCAGCCTCCAGCCATCCTAGCTGTGTATGACTTTCTTCTTTCAGACGAATCCAATCAGAGTTATATTAAAAACTGTCCTGGCTCTTCCAAGCTTTATAATGGCAGTGAATGGGTGTTGAGATTTTGAAGCCCAATAAAGTGCGTCCATCCATCATTAAAAGTGCTCGACACGGCTCCGGGGGTGAATAACGGCCTCCTGAAGCGAATCGATGCGTTTGTGTAAGAAAAATATCCATATTTAAAACTCTATAAACCGTAATCTCTAGCTTCCGCTGTCGTTCACAAGAGAGAGACGTCCAGCGGATCATGTAGGACGCAGGCGTAGCATGAGCTCATTTAAAGTAGTAACAACAAGAACTATTTTGGCAGGAAATCTGTCTACAGTGCTCAATTATTGCAAGCGATACAAAGTGTTAAGAAAAGTTACGGCTGGGATTGAAGTAATGCCTTGTAATTGTTTAATTGGAGCGTAATAAAAACGAAACCAAACTAAACTAAAATACATAAAAAATAAAATTATAAAATACTGAGAGTTTGACTTTTGTTACAGTGAATAATGAGAAATGTACATTTCAAATTAAAAAGACCCATGATAAAAAGTGAAGCCTGGATATGTGCAATGAATTCATCTTTAAAGCTGTGACCTCTTAAAGTCAGTTCACATTATTTTTCCCACAACACTCCATTGTGAGGGGAAAACAGACGTGATGTTGATGAATAATGTGTGTTGGCGGGTGACGTAACGCTGTGCCAGTCTGAGGGTGGCAAACCTCACCAGACTCATGCCAGCTCCAGCTCTCCCAACCAGCCGGAAGCATTCCCATTCCCACTGACGGCAGATCAGGACACGTGCTCATCAGCAGACACAACTCTCACATCCGGGTTCACCGCAGGGCAGTCTGTGATATGAAAATAATAGCCACTTTAAGATCAAAACTGGAAAAAAATGTTTTATTCAACAGACAGACACTGCTTCAATTGATTTGCTTTAAAAAATCTATAAAAATGTGATTTGATGGTGATCTGATCTCTTCATCAGATTGATTACGTGGTCTGATATCAGTAAAACGGATGCAGTATCCAGAAACGAAAATAAACAATTGCATCATTCATTTGAACAGTTAAATGACATATTTATCCATACTCATTTTTGAACGATGTCCGGTCGCTGTATAAATAAAACATTGAAATTAAATTAAATACAAACAGAATAAGAAACAAATAAATGACGTGATCAAAAAAGACTTTTCTTTGGAAAATACAAAAAATACAATATGAAAAGTACAGTGCATAGAAATGACGGCACAGTCTCCGCAGTCCAACACTGGGAATCGGCCAATACACTTTACATTCTAGAGCCATGGCTTTGGTTGTGTTAAAGTTCATGTGGCCACAGCCTGAGATCGATGGGTCCTCCGTCAGACGCCGAGGGCTTCAGGATCTGTGGAACCATCTTCTGTGGCGATCCTGTGCCTTGTGGAGCTCCTGGAGGGTTTGATGGTCGTGGCTGGTCTCGATGCACAGCACGATGAAGCGGTTGGAGCAGCTGCGTGTTTGCTGGTTCAGTAAGCCGCTGTAGAGGAACGACGCTTGACCGGTGATGGCCATGTCACCCGCTCTCCACGACTCACAGTTCAGAGCGGACAGACGCTTGCCTCTCTCTGAAGAGCCGTGCCACACCGCCTTCTGAGGCCTGAAACACACACACACACACATGAGCCGAGACATTTACAGCACAATGTTACACAAATAAATGCTGTTCTTCTGAACTTTCTGTTCATCTGTGAATCCTGAAAAATAAAATGCATCACGGTTTCCACCAAAATATTGTGCAGCACAACTGTTTTCAACATTGATAATAATCAGAAATGTTTCTTGAGCAGTAAATCAGCATATTAGAATGATTTCTGAAGATCATGTGACACTGAAGACTGGAGTAATGATGCTGAAAATACAGCTGCGCATCACAGGAATACATGTGTATTTCTGCTGTTTTACATTGTAATAATATTTCAGTTTTTACTGTATTTTTGATCAAATAAATGCAGCCTTGGTGAGCAGAAGTGTATATGCAAAATAAACATTTATCCAACATTTATAATGTATAGAAAGACTGTAAATTCTGAATGTGTGCCAATTTTTGTCTAATAAAATGCTCTTGAACACTGATTCTCAAACTTTTTGGCTCCTATTATCCAAGAAATTATTCAAAGACCCCTGAAATATAATTCTGATATGATCTTATAATGATTAAGCAAAACTAGAAATGTCAGTAAATAAAACATTAAATAAACTCAATTAATTAATCATCATTCCAGACGTTTCAAGAACTGAATTTTCTTCAATTAACGCAACAGTTGCTCAGGGAACAAATTAAAGTTGGAAAGATGGAAATATTCAGAGTTTTAGCACTTTATAGCTAATTAAATCAAATAAAACTATATTTATTTAAAATCAAATGAAAATTATTATTATTATTATTAATTTAAATAATAATTAAAAGTAATTTGAAGTTTGCTGAGGATCTAGAGTGAGAACGTTCCTTCTCCTAAAACCATCGTCCTCTAGAAACAGCTAAATGTTTTTCACTTGTCATATTGTGACATAAACCAAAGGCTACTGGTTACTTAAAAACAAGCATACAATACTGATGAATAAATCAGACTAGTTGATGATCCATAACTGTACACGCTGTCACACATCTGATCATCGTTTGTAAAACATTTTAAGACATTTTAAACGTTCAGAGAAAGATATGTTTTCACAGCTTAATGGGATTGTTAGCAGGACTTTCCTAGAACAGTGTAGGTAGTGATGCTCTGGAGTACAGACAGCAGTGGTGTTTGGGAACGGCTTTGTGACACACCAGCTGCTCTTCTGTTCATACAGAAACTGTCCTGAAACGCCCAAAACATCCACAAACTACACAAACAAGCCTAAAACGGCTACTAGCCGACCACAATTACTGCTCCACTGTCACGGCTTACTGTATTTTTGATCAAATAAATGCAGCCTTGGTGAGCAGAAGTGTATATGCAAAATAAACATTTATCCAACATTTATAATGTATAGAAAGACTGTAAATTCTGAATGTGTGCCAATTTTTGTCTAATAAAATGCTCTTGAACACTGATTCTCAAACTTTTTGGCTCCTATTATCCAAGAAATTATTCAAAGACCCCTGAAATATAATTCTGATATGATCTTATAATGATTAAGCAAAACTAGAAATGTCAGTAAATAAAACATTAAATAAACTCAATTAATTAATCATCATTCCAGACGTTTCAAGAACTGAATTTTCTTCAATTAACGCAACAGTTGCTCAGGGAACAAATTAAAGTTGGAAAGATGGAAATATTCAGAGTTTTAGCACTTTATAGCTAATTAAATCAAATAAAACTATATTTATTTAAAATCAAATGAAAATTATTATTATTATTATTAATTTAAATAATAATTAAAAGTAATTTGAAGTTTGCTGAGGATCTAGAGTGAGAACGTTCCTTCTCCTAAAACCATCGTCCTCTAGAAACAGCTAAATGTTTTTCACTTGTCATATTGTGACATAAACCAAAGGCTACTGGTTACTTAAAAACAAGCATACAATACTGATGAATAAATCAGACTAGTTGATGATCCATAACTGTACACGCTGTCACACATCTGATCATCGTTTGTAAAACATTTTAAGACATTTTAAACGTTCAGAGAAAGATATGTTTTCACAGCTTAATGGGATTGTTAGCAGGACTTTCCTAGAACAGTGTAGGTAGTGATGCTCTGGAGTACAGACAGCAGTGGTGTTTGGGAACGGCTTTGTGACACACCAGCTGCTCTTCTGTTCATACAGAAACTGTCCTGAAACGCCCAAAACATCCACAAACTACACAAACAAGCCTAAAACGGCTACTAGCCGACCACAATTACTGCTCCACTGTCACGGCCTCATCCCAGGATATATTTACCGGCCTGGAGTATAAATACACATAAACACAGAACCAAAAATAAAGCCATGGGTGGAGAAATATGAGAGCCAGAGGAGCAGCCAGCGTCGTCTGCACTGCGGTCAGGCCGTCCTCGCTTACACTGAACTACTCCAGATCATCACTAGAGTTTGAGTAATTAATGAGGGGGACTGAACGCAGATCGCTTGCTTGAAATGTGCATGAAAGAATGACACAAAGCTGATTGGATCAGAAGCTGTAGAAGAGTTCCTCTAATCTTCAGAGCAGCTGTGAGTGTGTGCTGATGCAGTACTGACCAGAAGGGGTCGCTCATCACGTCTCGCCCGTCGAAGGAGTACAGCGGGACGCCGGGGGGGAGGAGGGGACTGGAGAAGATGCTGTCCCAGTTCTTGAACAGGAGCTCACCCTGCAGACACACAGCACACATCAGACACGCTTCTCTCATCACAGCACACACTGATATAGGAGTTTAGACTCTTAAAGGGACAGTTAACTCTGTCGGCATTCTGAACCCACACAACTTTCCTTCTCTCATATAACTGAGGCTTTAAAGCTTTGAAAGACACAATTAAAGTGTGACTGCATAGCTTTGTGTGCAAAAGTGTTCAAAAGTTTGGGGTTGGTAAGATTTTTTAATGTTTCTGAAAGAAGTCTCTTCTGCTCACCAAGGCTGCAATTATTTGATCAAAAATACAGTAAAAATTGTGAAATAGTATCGTGATTCAAAAGAGCTGTTTTCTATGTGAATCTCTGTTAAACTGTAATGTATTTCTGTGATGCGCAGCTGTATTTTCAGCATCATTACTCCAGTCTTCAGTGTCACATGATCTTCAGAAATCATTCTAATATGCTGATTTGCTGCTCAACAAACATTTCTGATTATTATCAATGTTGAACACAGTTGTGCTGCACAATATTTCTGTGGAAACTGAGATACATTTTATTTTTCAGGATTCACAGATGAACAGAAAGTTCAGAAGAGCAGCATTTATTTGAAATAGAAATCTTTTGTAACATTATAAATGTCTTTACTGACACTTTTGATCAGTTTAATGCGTCCTTGATGAATAAAAGTATGAATTTCTTATTATCTTTTGAACAGTAGTGTTATTTGTTATTGACTAAAATCTTCCTTTGCTCTTCTTGAGCTCATGACACGAGCACTGATGATCAGCAAATACATTCTTTCATGCTTTCAATGAACCATTTGATCTGTTGCACAAAACAATGATTTGTTCAAACACTGAAACGATCCAGTTCTCGACTCAATGATCCAGTCGAAGCAGAATGTCCAGCTCACGAGAGGAGAACGTTATCAGTAAATCACAACTTAAGTTTGGTTTGGAACGGCATGAGGGAGAGTAAAGGGTTCATTATTTTGGGTGAACTATCCCTTTAAGTCCTATTCACACAAAGAACAAAACAAAAAAGTCTATTCACACAACAGCCAGATGAAAATGCATTGACCAGTACTCACTAGAGTTGAGCACAGGCCTTAAATCTTTACAAAGAAGCTTCACAGCGCTCGTGAGAGATCATGAATTATTAGTAAGAATCACAGAAAGCCGCTTTACCCTCAGGTTGACGATCGGCGGGTTTGTTCGGTACATGGGCTGCACGGTGTCAATCAGGTCCTGTAGGTGGTGTGAGAGGAAGGCCTTGTAGTCGTCTCTGATGCCCATGGCTTGAGCTTGAGTCCTGCACAGTTTATTAACCGAGTGGATGGAGCCCAGGTTTCCCGTCAGCGGCGTGTTGAGAGCCACCAACCTCAGCTGAGACACAGAGACACGCGTAAGACAACCCTAACCCATTTATCCTCATCTGGACTGAAGAGCAGCGTCACATTAGCTGAGAAAAGCTCTCGTCTAGTGTCAGAAGCCTCTTTTAAACGAAGCAGCTTTCTGGGAACTGAACCTAGGAAATCTTTCCCCCTCACGCAGAATTCCCAGTCATGTGGATTCCTATTGAAATGACTTGCCAAACAACAGTAAATGTGATTGTAACTTAACACGAGTTAACATGACTTAACTTCATAAGTGTGAAGAAGATGCCTCATGTTAAATATATACAATAATAACGCATTAACGCAATCCCACCTCTATATATATATATATAGTTGTTAACACAGGTTCTATTTGACCCTATAAATGACCCATTATTCATGCAAGGGTTGCCAGATCTGCAGTTTTTCCATTATTTGTAGTGCGTCTGTCATCCAAAAACTGCAAAGAGCCTTGTGCTTTGTTACTTCTGAAAAGAAACAAAGTCTCAACTCTGAAATAATGTCCATCAATATTAACCGTCAAACAATAAAGGCTGCTTTGATGCTCCTAAATGTGGCGTGACAGATCAAGTGCTGTAGCGCTTCAGTCTCGTCCGCTTTGATAGTTATAGCACAAAACAAACACGTGTTGAAAGATACAGTACAGCTTCCTGAGATGTCTCATGTAACTGATCAATCAGTGTTTCAACCGAAAGAAAGATGTCAAATAAAACAGCTTGTGATTAATATGTGACTTTATGTTGCATTTACCTCAGGAAAGTTATCTCTGCTCACAGCTAGAGCTTAATTACTGTAAATTATATAAGTATGTTTGAATAAATCTCTCATGAAGACAAGTTTTTATGAAAACTACCTCATGTGCAGTTGAGTTGCATACAAACATTTCAGTTTTTGTTTGCGTGTGATTATTAGATCTGAACATGAATAGTTTGGGGTCTGTTATTAATTTAACCTCTAATACTGAGAGGGTTCCCTGAATAGTTTGCCGCATTAGTTAGGAGAGATTTTTTTTCGTTAGAAGACCAAGCTATCGTCATGGGCAGATGTCATTCTGAATCATCCCATCTGTGGAGGAATTGAGTATAAGTGGCTCTCTAATATATCAACGCTTCAGTCTGAAACACACAAACACACTGAGCACAGACAGACACAGAAGCAGAGATTCTGTGGCTTGAGTGTGTGTTTGCCGTCGTCTCTCTTCAGAAACCCAGACCGGCTGGACGATCTTCACCAACAGCAGATGGACAGCACCATAATTTAGTCTAAAACGGGAGCTCTGGACGCCGCAGGGACGCTTTTAGAGGCCTGGTGATCTTCAGACCGATGTTTTTCAGAACCAAACCATGACAAATCTCACATTCGTCTCTGTGGACGACAGCCTGGGAATGTTTGTGATGTGAGTCGGACTGAGAGCGTGTTCGGCGCGTCCAGCGCACTGCATCATGGGACTGATACGCTGTAAAAGCGCAGGATGTGAAACGAGCATTTTTCTGGGTTTTACCGCTGCTGGGGAGAAGATTCCAGCAGCAGGAGCCAAACACTCAACACATGAATAAATACACACAGCTGACTCCTGACATGAGCACACACACACACACACACACACACACACACTCACACTCACACACACACACACACACACACACACACACACACACACACACTCACACTCACACACACACACACACACACACACACACACACACACACACACTCACACTCACACACACACACACACACACACACACACACACACACACACACTCACACTCACACACACACACACACACACACACACACACACACACACACACTCACAC
>NW_015548268.1:1391520-1431581 GCF_001515605.1 Sinocyclocheilus anshuiensis
ACTCACACACACTCTCTCACACACACACACACACACACACACACACACACACACTTACTGCGTTTCCGGTGTGTATTTTGGGTGTGTGGCTGATTTGTGGGGTCAGAATAAGGGGTTCAGCCTGTAGGGGAACACAGAAACACAAACAGTCACACTGTAAATGAGTGCCACAAGACTTAAAAAGACTTTTCCATATTAAAAAACTTTTTTTGTCCAATAAAATGTGTTCAGTGAGAACCAAAATGCAGTCCTTACATCATCCTGTGAGAGGACGGGGGACGAATACATCTCAATCAGCCCGCCGAGCTGCGGAAGAAACTCCACATGAAAACTGACCACTTCTAGCTGAGAGAAACTCAACATAAGCTCTGAAATATGAAGAGTATGATGAGCACTGTTGACAGCTGGTATGAGTTACCTGAACCTCTCTCCAGCCTCCTGGAACCTTTATATAGAGTTTACTAGTGTCAATAACGAAAGACAGCGTCCCGTCCTCGAGCACAGACGACTGCTGTCTCATGGCCTGCAGACTCACATACTTCCTGACCTGCAGGAAAACATGCCATTCATTACAGTGAAATACATATAGAAATTCTGTCACGACTTTCTTTCTTCCATGGAACACAAAACAAGATCTTAGATCAAGATATTACTTCATACAAAAACAAAATAAAAAATTATTTTACTTCCATAAACTTTCACTTTCAGATGCAAAAAGTGGTAACATTTTTTCATTGGTTATATCTCTTTAAACATTAATTGTAAAATTCAGAATTTATTCTGAAAAGTATTTAAAATGTATTCAGAATGAATGATTAAATGATGTGCATTTAAGGGACTTAAAGCATTTGCAAAGTTTCATTCCCTTACTAAAAACTATACATTTTTATAAATTATCTATCTCTTCCGGGTCAAAGCGGACCTGAACGCATTATTATGCATTAAGCAGTGCATCTTTCTGAATGAAAGTGAGCATGTTTGATAAAGCAGCCCAGGTCAGGTTGTTCTCATAGGCCAAAATCAAGTATGAGCATCTTGAGATATCCTACGAGAAATATGACTGTATTCTGAAAACTGACCTCATTTACTGCTGTGAACATCTCAGGATCTCAGTGTTTGCATAAGGACACTCGAGCAGAGTGACATTAAAGTAAATGACTGATGTATTTCACACGTTTGATGATACTGTTAGTGTTGTGTTTTCACTCACGGCACTGGAGGCCTCAGCGGCTCGTCCCGGGGGCCCAGGGGGTCCAGGAGGGCCAGGGATCATCACGCCTGAAACAACATGAACTCTTGAGCGTCTGTGCATATCAAAGTGTGATAGCAGCAGAAGTGTTTGCCTTCTTCACGGTGAGATGAAGAGCTGTCGGGACGCTCAGCAGGGAGGAGCATCTGAGGGGCTCCCTCATAACCTTACATCAACAACACATCACTCCTGCGTCACAGCAGGACATCAGGACGGCTTCAAACAAATAAACATGTGAACCTCATGACCCGCACCTAAGAAAGGGCTGCTGGCTTTAGTGACATGGACTGGGCTGAAGATAACCGTGGATTTGTAAAATGAGAAAAAAATACAAGAGACTTTTGAAATGTCAAATACTTTAAGGTTTTTCGTACCAGATCCGTGTTGTCCAGGAGGTCCGGGAGGCCCTGGCAGTCCAGGAGGTCCAGCGATGCCACTTCTCCCGAAACCCAGGGCACCAGGGGGTCCTCGTGGTCCTGGATGACCAGGGGGTCCAACAACAGATTCTCCTTTAGGTCCCTGCTGACAAAACCAACATTATTAGGCATTTCACAGCATTACTGTACATGTGAAAAGCCATCCATCTTGACTAAAAAACACCAGACTTGGTAAAATTAAAGGAATAGTTCAACCAGTAATAAAAATGATCTTCCAGTTATTCAAAATGTATTTTAAATACTAACAGCATGTGGATGGAAATTAGTGAGCAAACAATGCTTCTAAAATTAAAATTATTATTATTATTTTTTTTTTTGTGAATTAGTCTTTTTTTTTTTTATTCATAATATATCATAATGTATAACCATATATTACCTGTATAATTTTAGTATCATTGAGATGCTTTTATAATTTGATTAATATTTTCAATCAGTTTTTATTTTTATATTTTCCATTTTAGTTTTAATTTTATTTAAAGATTTAGTCATTAAAAAAAATTTTTTTTGGTCATTTTTAGTAGTTATTGTTATATATACGTATATATATATTAGGGCTGGTAATTTAATTTGTTAATTAGATTAATTAATTACGGTGAAAATAGCGTGATGGAGCCTAGAGAATATAGTTAGAATGTCCCTAAAATTCAAGATAAGGGGCAAAAATGCCCCTGTTTGAGTTTTTATCTCATATTTACATCGTATAGTTAAGCAATATCACACGAGCAATAAGTGCAATATCACACAAGTGCAAATGTGATACTGATCTTATACAACAGTTCAGTAAATAAGAAGTTAATATTGTGTTATTTTAGATGCAATGTTGTTTGTTTTGCTCAATTTTGCCAATGAAAAAATAAAGACAAAGCAGAACTGTTCGTCTCCGAGCAACACACAGCGGCATTTCATTTCTTAATGCACGTTTTGAATGAATTGGGTGAGCCATTTATTTAAAAGCATCTCAACCCGCTCAGAAGCAGTTCAGAGTTTTGGCATAAGGGACACAATGTCTCTGTTCCCTCCATCAGGGAATGAGGGTTGCCATATGTAACCGAGATACAACCTATGGACTCACTAAAAGGGAGTTCTACATAGGGACGGTTTCTGTGGGGACACCTACCAAGCACTGAACCAGGCGACAGACCAGTTGTCGGTCTAGGTAAACACTGAGTCTTTATTAGGAAAAGGGCAGTGGATTAATTAATTTCCTTCCTTGAAAGGAATAGCTTGCAGGGTCACCACTTGGTCCATAAGGGGAGTAGTGGCAATCTTTGGCATGCATCCAGGCCGGGGTCTCAGAATAATGTAGAGAGGGCTTAGATTTTTCATCTTCTCAGTGAGTATAGTCAGGAAGTCGTCTTCATAGAGAGGAACTAATTCAACTGACTGGAAGGCTCAACGGATCTTTTTCTGTAAGGCCTCAAGGCCATTGAGAGATCCCAAGAGAGGATGAGGCACGTTCTAGGAGGATTCAACCTCTGCGCACCTCATAAGATCCTAATAACCAGATCGTGCTTCCCCACCAATCTGCCACTCACAGGTCCGTGGCTCACCACATACACCCTGAGTGTAAATGCAGAAGGGTGTCTGTCCAGGCCCTCTTGGAACAAGGACAGCACTGATCCGATACCACATCTCCACGGGTCCTTCCCTTGGGAAGAATGCCTTTTTCCTCATGAAAATGTGCCACTTTAGTTCATATAACCACCTTGTGAGGGGGCTCTAGCCTGAGTGATAGTGTTCACCACTGTAGGGGAAAGACCTCTAATCCCAGCTCATCCCGTTGAGGGACCGAGTATGGGGATTCCAGAGATCTGGGCACGGGTGCCAAATAGTGCCTTTGCAATGAGGCTCACTGGGGAAGATGCATACTTGCGTAGGCCCCCAGGCCAGCTGTGTGCCCGTGCGTCCATGCTGAGGGAGGTCTCAGATTGGGAACCACAATGGGCAAAATGAGGAATCCTGTGAGGCAACAGATGTGTCTGTGCATGACTGAATCATTCCAATCAGCTGGACCGTCTGGGGATGGAGCCTCCACTCATCTCGGAGAGGAACCTATCGCAAGAGTGATTCCGCTGGGCAAATGAGGTCACCCAGAATGTGAGTGATTTGCAGAAACCTAAGTTTAGCTGTCCGTCCGAACTAGCACGTGCTTGTCCTGGATCAACTGTCAAGACCTACCCAAGAAAAAAGCACTGCCAACAACTTTTGGGCAATCGACTGCCCGTGCAGGCAGGAACCGAACAGGTCCCTAAGGCTGCATGCCCATTGCATGAAGCACCTCAACCTATCCTGGAATCCGTTGTTAGAACGGTGCTTTTGGACACTGATCTAGAGGCACACCCTCCCATAGAAACAGAGGTCCTTCCAAGGACTGGAATGAGACAGCACCTCGTGTGAAAGCCACATGGTGCGAGTCACTGAGCCATGCTCATCTCAGAACTCGGTCATACAGGCAGCACTGAAGCAGTCTTATAAGCATCTTCTGCTGGCATAACGCGATCAAGGATGCCATACCCCAGGAGCCTCTTAATAATTCAAGAGTAACCGCTATTCCGTGCGTGGAACCCCCAAGCAACTCAGCACTGTTGGAGCACAGACCTCCTCAAGATGTGCTGCCTGGAAACCGAATCCAATTTCATACTGAAAAAAGAGGTGCTCTACCCAGTGGAGAACTTACTCTTTTCCCAGCTGACCTGAAGGCCCATTTGGACTGGGTGATGGGGTAACATGTCCCTGTGTACACCCACCAAGTCTCAAAAGTGGGCAAAGAAGCCAGTCAACAAGACAATTGAAGGTGTGAGCACCCACTTCTCTGAGAGGGAACTGGTGGTGTCACCTGGCTGCGAGAAGATAGCCGTTAGTCGGGCTTAACCACCGGTAGGGTCAGTGCAGTTCTTGCAGGGTGTCCCCGGCGACAAGCAGGCGGAGATTGCTACATTGGGGGTCCAAGGATAGAACCCGACCCAAGCCGAGGCAGAATACTTCCACCCGCTTGCTGACTGTCGAGAATTGCTGGGCAAATTCTTCCGAAGGTGTCACCAGAGAGACCAACCTGGGAAATAGGGGCATCGAGAAAGCAAACTTTCTCAGAACCCACATCCCCGTCAGGTTGAACCACAGGTGGCACTTCTGAGCCACTAATGTGGACATAGCCCTCCCAAGAAGAAGTCTGTTGTCTGACGGGAGTCTCGGACTGCCCTAGCAGGTGGCAGCCTTTTTCACGCAAAATGCACCACGATCGCTCTCTCTGCATCGGAGGACCCCCTTATATCCCTTCGCTGAACCGACGTCAAGGGTGGTGATAAAGAACGTGAGCCCTGAGCGCACCATGCTGACAGCCATGTCCTCACAAAAGGACATAAACCACCCACAAAATCTGCTTCAGCATGGGCGCAGCTCGTGCCTGTCAGAGGGTGAGACGTACAAACCGCAACCAGAAGGGCATGGATGGAAAGGCATGTTGTAAACACACACAAATCCACCGGTGAAGCTCTTTTAGGAGGAAATTTGCTCTCAGAGATCGGCGTTGAAGCACCCAGGGGTACTCTCACTACACTTATCTGTGTATGAGCAAGGGAGAAACTGCTGCTTGTGCCATAGATCGAGGAGATTGAGAGGTGAATCTCCAAAAGAGATGCTACATTGGCTCCGAAGAACAGAACGAGTGAGCAAATGCCACACTGGCCTATTCATACCCGGATATCTGGGGCATGGCCGGCTATGCAAATTCTGCTCGCCAATTTCATTGGCCTTTTCTCAATGATGTCAGAGGTGTCTGGGCTCCCACGTGCAACCCCTAGTGTTGGAACTTGGACACAACTTTGAAGTGACCGACTGAAAGGGAACTCTGAACTATCAATCAGACGACAGAAGGCATGGAGTAGATTGTGTGAAACAGCAAAGTTTGATCATGTTGATCATTTAGAGCTTTAGAAATTAATGATCAAATGTGATACAGTAGCTTTATAGGCTTAAAATAAATGCAACTCTTCTAGAGTCTAATGGAGATCTGACATAATTAGTGGTCATGTAATGCTTTCAGTTGCAGTGATCTTATATAAATTGATGTGTATATATATATGTCACTCACTGCTGAACCTGATCTCCCCGGCAGCCCTGGCATCCCAGCTTCTCCTTTCTCTCCTCTGAAACCCTGGTCACCTTTACCGGCCTGACAAAGACATGCATTCAACAACAACAGGTCAATGCAGTTCCTCAGTCTCTATTTAATCAATGTTGAAACGCTCTCAATATCTGTGAGAGAATGTCTGATGAAGAATGTCTAGATGAAACTCACCGTGACTTTGGTTCCCAGTGTGTCGCCTATGAGAGAACAGATCAGAGCATTAGAAACACGCGTGAGTTCAGAACGACATACAACAAACACCTCAAAGTCAAGCTGTTCCAGGAAAGAAGGTGTGGTGTGATGTGACTGTCAGGTACATACTGGAGGAGGACGATGATGATGATGATGGCAGATCTCTCTCCTGTCCAGACGATGAGCTGCTGGCGCCCTCTACAGGTCAGAACCACACAATCAACACAAACCGTCAGAACAACACCAGCAAACCGATCATACTGACAAAAACTATTCCAAATATGTAACATTAAAATTTGACATTTTAAAAATGAAAATAGTTATTTTTGAAAATTACAGATTGTAGAAAGTACATTCTTCAAGTTCACATTTAAGCAAAATAGAGGAGTAATCATTAAGCAGACAAAACCATTGCCTGATTCATTCTAAGTAAAAAATGACAAAAATAATCTGATCTGATTCTAATGTGAATTCGTTTGAACAAGAAAAGTGAGACAAAAAGTGAAGATTATTTTGTACTGCTAAAAACACTACCATCCAATAGTTTGGGGTTGGTACATTATTTTTAATGTTTCTGAAAGAAGTCTCTTCTGCTCACCAAGGCTGCATTTATTTGATCAAAAAAAACAGTAAAAACAGTGAAATATTATTACAGTGTAAAACAACTGTGTTCTATGTGAATATCTGTTAAACTGTAATTTATTTCTGTGATGCGCAGCTGTATTTTCAGGATCATTACTCCAGTCTTCAGTGTCACATGATCTTCAGAAATCATTCTAATATGCTGATCTGCTGCTCAAGAAACATTTCTGATTATTATCAATGTTGAAAACAGTTGTGCTGCACAATATTTTTGTGGAAACTGTGATACATTTTATTTTTCAGGATTCACAGATGAACAGAAAGTTCAGAAGAACAGCATTTATTTGAAACAGAAATCTACTGTAACAAAGCTCTTTACTGACACTTTTGAGCAATTTAATGCATCCTTGATGAGTAATTGTATTAATTTCTTAAAAAAAAAATCATACAGTGCTCAAACGTTTGATCAGTAGTGTATGATAATCAGAAAACATCTCTTAAAACTCACCTTGTGTAGAATCACTGTTAACCTTACCAACAGAAAAGAAAGACAAATAAGTGTTAATATAACCGGTGAGAAACAGTGTTAATTCAATACGACAGAAACCATCTGGATGTGAATACACACACAGGATGAATATGGAAGACAGAGGAAAGGTCAGTCATGTTCTGATGTTCATGAGATGAAGTATTTCAGCAGCAGATGCTCAGGTGTTGTTGTGAAGGTCTTGCACAACAAGCAACAACTAAAACTTTTCCATTCGGAAAACCAAACATGTAATGCTCGTTCCATTTTGAGATCATGGCATACGAGAACACAGTAGAGTCCGGAGAAGCATGAAGCGTTTATGTCCTCAGCACACCAGCAGCATGATCATGAGCATTCCTCTGTCCGTATGACATGCAGCATGCTGAAATGACTGCCATACAGATGCCTGTGTGGTTATGGACCATACGCACTGAATGCTGGGATATGCACAACTCTCCAGCCTTCATATGTCCAATTACAGAGTGATAAAACAGTCACAAATCTGAGATTACAGCTGCATTATGTGCTCATTTTAGATCATTATCCACAGCATGCATCACTATTCAAACATAACGTGTGTTTACTATGAAATCACTGACTCAGAAACAGCCACTGGAGCTTTGCTTTGACTCTGTGAGTCTCAACATACAGCGGCTGCACTGAAGGAATGCTGAGAGATATACGATACATAAACACTATAAATGCACTGTCCATAAGCCATATCAGTCCTTAAACGCATCTTGAAAAGGACAACAGCACCTCATGCCATAGATAAAGGGAAAATGGTCATATAAAGAAAGATAATGACGCATGAAATCACATATTTGCCACTTTGACATCCATTAAGTTCATGTAAAATGCACTTAATGAATTGGTTATTAGCAGAGACAGTTGAAATGTGCATTACACTTAAGATGGGTCAAGTGTGCATTAGTTAAAAGGTCTTCACTTTTAATTATGACAAATCAACTGAAATGTGGAGGAATAATTATTGAGCAGTGTTAGAGTGAGAGTTAGAGTGAGTTTAAAGACGATGATGATGATGATGACGATGATATTGAGCTGTAGACAGTGCGTCACACACATCAGTCACTCACGGGTATTTTGCAGCCGGGTCGAGGAGGGACTGGAAACACGGTCTACAGAAACATGAGGGAAAGTGACACTGAGCAACAGCACAGAGCATCTGTGTGTATGAGACAGAGACAGAGACAGAGACAGAGACACACTCACTCCATTAGGACAGCTGAAGATTCCCGCTCGTCCTGGAGGCCCCGGCGGCCCTGGCGGGCCCTTCAGACAAAAACAAAACATACACGATTTACACCATCACAAACTATTACCAAACATCATCGACCGGAGATCTACAGCAGACGGGTGGAGCAAGCGATTTCAACACGCACCCATCTTACTAATGAAGGAAAGCGATTAGCACAACAGTCTGCTCTCCGCTTCTAAATGCTTACAGACACTTGTTGTTTTTGCTGTTGTTATGCAGTTTGTGTAACTGCCCTGCACATCCTTGATCTTTTAGATAAAACTGCTCATTTCTTTTTTGTAGAGTATGTAGAGATAGACAGTGAGGCTCACTTTAAAGGAATAGTTCACAAAAAAAAAAGTAAATTTGTTGCAAATGTACTCATCCTCAGACCATAAGTTTGTTTGTTCATAAGATTTGTAGAAATGTAGCACTGCATCAGTGTCTCAGCAATGGATGCTCTGCAGTGAATGGGTGCCGTCAGAATGAGAGTCCAAACAGCTGATAAAAACATCACAATAATCCACAAGTAATCCACAGCACTCCAGTCCATCAGTTAACATCTGGAGAAGACAAAAGCTGAAACTAATCCAGCATTAAGACATTTTTAACTAAAATACCATAGAGTCCATAGTCCATAATAAACATATCCATAAAAATGTATTTTGGCCAGAAGCAACAGTTGATGGACTGGAGTGCTGTGGATTACTTGTGGATTATTGTGATGTTTTTATCAGCTGTTTGGACTCTCATTCTGACGGCACCCATTCACTGCAGAGCATCCATTGCTGAGACACTGATGCAGTGCTACATTTCTCCAAACCGGATGAAGAAACAAACTCATCTACATCTTAGATGACCTGAGGGTGAGTGCAGTTTCAATGAATTTAAATGTAAATATACTTTGATTTTTTTTCGTTTGGCATTTTGGTTCTTGTACATTTTTGGGAAAAGACATGACATGGTTTGAGAAACAGAGAGCTCAACAATCTAGTTTTGTTACTGAAGTGCCATTTAAAATATCCATATCCATATATAAATTTTTTAAACAATAATGTATTAAAACTTTCAAGACAGACAAAGCATGAGCTTCAAGGCTGCTAAACGATGACATACTACTGTAGTAATCAGTGCCATTTCATTTGAAAATGGGTGAAAAATATGTTTATATATATAAACATATATATAAACTCACAGGTAAACCGACAGAATCTCCTTTTTCACCCTTATGGCCGTTAATTCCTGGACGACCCTGAAGAAACACAGCATCACATCCATAATTACAACCATAACACACTGTGTATATACATATCTTCAAACGTTTGGGGTATTAAAGAAATTAACACTTTTATTCATCAAGGACGCATTAAATGGATCAAAAGTGTCAGTAAAGACATTTATAATGTTACAAAAGATCTCTATCTCAAATAAATGCTGCTCTTCTGAACTTTCTGTTCATCTGTGAATCCTGAAAAATAAAATGTATCTCAGTTTCCACAGAAATATTGTGCAGCACAACTGTTTTCAACATTGATAATAATCAGAAATGTTTGTTGAGCAGCAAATCAGCATATTATACTGATTTCTGAAGATCATGTGACACTGAAGACTGGAGTAATGATGCTGAAAATACAGCTGCGCATCACAGAAATACATTACAGTTTAACAGAGATTCACATAGAAAACAGCTGTTTTTCACTGTTTTTATTGTATTTTTGATAAAATAAATGCAGCCTTGGTGAGCAGAAGAGACTTCTTTCAAAAACATTAAATACTCTTACGGACCCCAACCTTTTGAACATCACTGTTAATCTTGTTAAGCGTTATATAATGCTGTAATGTCCACTAATGCAGTTAATGACAGATATTGTATACTGTATATTGAGTCTGCATGTACAGGTTTATGATTTTAGGTAACGTACTGAACGTCCTGGAAATCCAAACTCGCCCTTTGGTCCAGCGGGTCCGATGGGGCCCTGCATGTGATGACATAAGACAGAAATCACAGGAATGCAGACTAACACAAACAGGTGCAGAGCTCAGTGTCGTCTGCTCTCGCCTCAGCACTTCAGCACAAAACTTTTTGAACAGAAGCAGCTGTACGCAAACAGCAAAGCCCCCGGAACGGGAAAAACACAGATGAATTGTAAAAGAGTAAAGGAGTCCGACTGTTGTAAGAATTGCAGAAAAATATCGAAAAGGCTGATTTGCATTGTGTTGTGTAGCTCCGCCCACAGGGAACTCTCATTGGTCCATTTCACATAGTTGTATATTAAATGTCAAGTGTGCACTGATTGGCTGTGATTTGTCATTTCTTGTGGTATTTTTGTTTTAAATGTGGACAGAAAAAATGACGATGCTGGAAACTGTGAGAAATTCAAGTTTTAGAAAACGAATTTCTACAGGAAAATTGAGGAACGCCAGAAAAATAGTCGGAGAATGATGTAAATAACTATATTTTTCTGATCATTGATGAGATTAATTAAACACACTCCCTCTAAACTTTCATTTGGAACATTCATAATGAATAATAAGAGTCAAAGTTGAATAAATGAGTCACAACATCTTCCTCTCACCGTTTGACCTGGAGCTCCAGGAACGCCACAGTCTCCCTGTGAGAATCAAAGAAAATAATCAAATAAATGCTTTACTAATCATGTCCGTCTATCTGAACTGTCTCAGAGAGGTTTGGTCTTGAGTAATGCAGCGGTTAGAGGACTGTGACGGCTAAGAAGTCATCGCTGACCTTCAGTCCTTTCGCTCCCTGCGGCGCATGAACTCCAGACACAATCCCCGGCTCTCCTTTCTGACCCTACAGCAGCAATTCATGCGAAACACACACAGCAGAATTAAAAACACACTCACATCCATATGCAGCAATGACAAGAACTTCTGATAACAATCTATGAAATCAGAATATGATACACACACAAACCTCTGCAGCTATTTGAATTACACACACACACACACACACACACTCACTGTATACACAGAGTGTGTGTGCGTGTGTGTGTGTGTGTGTGTGCGCGCGTGTGCGTGTGAGTGTGTGTGCGTGTGTGTGAGTGTGCATGTGTGTGTGTGTGTGTGAGTGAGTGTGTGTGCGTGTGTGTGTGTGTGGGTGTGTGAGAGTGCGTGTGTGTGTGTGTGTGTGTGTGTGAGAGAGTGCGTGTGTGGTGTGTGTGTGTGTGTGTGTATGTGTGTGTGCATGTGCATGTATGTGTGTGCACATGTGTGTGTTTAGTGTGGGAGTCATTATGTTTCTCTGCTGAGTGTTTTTTATCATTTTAAATCACTAGGAACTTTTCGTGGCCCATGAGTGATCATACTTTGAGACTGACTGAATTAAATGAATCAGATACTGAACCTTTGAATGGAAGCAGTTCTGCTGTCAGTGGTCTGAGTGTGTGTGCTGTATGTGTGGTCTGATATTGAGTGTTTCGAGAGGTTTGCATGTGCTGAACCTCAAACGATTAGATTCTTGATTACATGCCAACAGACAGCACCAGCATGCTCCGCTTTCTCTTCTCTCAAATCACACACACACATACTCATACACACCTGCTGTACTGACGCATCTCCAACTAACTTACCATTAATCCTGGAGGCCCCTGAACCCCCGGGGCCCCGGTATCACCCTTCAGACCCCTTGGTCCCTGGTGGAATAAAACAAAATAATTTTGTCACCGCTGCTGTAAGATAATTAACCTATAAAGTAGATTTAAACATTTTCTGAAGTGCAAAAACCACACAAATATTCATGGTTCTCAAACCAAGGCTTTCAACTATAATTACTTACATTAACTTCAAAAAATACTTAATTTCTATTGCTGAAACACTTACTGAATTCCAGTAATTGTTCTAGTTAAATGTTCCACTGAGACGTCACAATATAGAGTGTGTTTTTGCGAAGGGTTATTATCTTAAACCGCACAGCACATTTGGAAGCTCTAATGGATTTGTGTATTATATTATAAAGTCTAAAGAACTGTAAGCATTTGACTCTGAAGCAGAAAGCTCTGCTCTGAGGAACCTTTCACATGATGCGCAGAACTCTGTTTATTTCACTTCATTTCTGCTCGTCAGTGCCAGTAAATTATGCAATAATGCAAAGCTAATGTGTCGTAATTGTTTAAAACAATTTCACAGGCAACTCGACTTATTGTAAATATGTAATTAAACCGCAGTGTGTTTACATTCCTGTGCGTTCCGTGAAGCGAGCGTGTGGTTTTGAGCAGCTATTGTACCATAATCTCTACGCCCGTCTATCTTCAGCGTTTCTGTTTTCGCAATAGAATGAGAGCAGTTTGGGAATTAAAAGCAGTGAGAAATATAATGAAAAATAATAGTTGGAATACTATGGCCAAAAGTACAAGTATAAGATGACAGCCATATTTCAAGACAATTCATATTTCATGACAAGTGATATTTCATGCTTGTTGAGCTTCTGCTGAACTTATATTCCACCACACAAATGACTATATTTTTGTTAAATGTGAGTTTTAAATTTCATTGCATTTCCATCTGGAGTTCATTCATTGACTTTAAAAGTTAATCTTCATAATAACTTTATGATAGTATTAATAATGAAGCAAGATGACATCCAGAATGGCTGAAGAATGTCAGACAACATTTCTAACTGGCCTTCACTGCAGGGAGCCAGCAATAGGTTCAATACTCATATTAAGTGTGGTGCAAAAACATGACACTGTATCTGTCCAGTCAGCAGGCTTAATTTACCCTAAATACAAGTTTATAATTTGCTGGTGCGTTTCCTGACTCGCTGTTGTGTTTTCCGATTCAGTGTTGTTTTGTTCTGATTCATTGCTCTGTTTCCTGATTCGCTGTTGTTGTTTTTTTTTCTCTGATTCACCGTTATATTTTCTGATTCACTGTTATGTTTTCTGATTCACCATTATATTTTCTGATTCATTGTTATGTTTCCTGATTCATTGTTATGTTTTCTGATTCACTGTTGTGTTTCCTGATTCACTGTTATGTTTTCTGATTCACCATTATGTTTTCTGATTCATTGTCATGTTTTCCGATTCACTGTTGTGTTTCCTGATTCACTGTTATGTTTTCCAATTCATTGTTATGTTTTCTGATTCACCGTTATATTTTCTGATTCATTGTTATGTTTTCTGATTCACTGTTGTGTTTTCTGATTCACCGTTATGTTTTCTGATTCACCGTTATATTTTCTGATTCATTGTTATGTTTTCTGATTTACTGTTGTGTTTTCCGATTCACCGTTATGTTTTCTGATTCATTGTTATGTTTTCTGATTCATTGTTATGTTTTCTGATTCACTGTTGTGTTTTCCGATTCACCATTATGTTTTCCGATTCATTGTTATGTTTTCCGATTCACCGTTATGTTTTCTGATTCACCGTTATGTTTTCTGATTCATTGTTATGTTTTCTGATTCACCGTTGTGTTTTCCGATTCACCGTTATGTTTTCCGATTCACCGTTATATTTTCTGATTCATTGTTATGTTTTCTGATTCATTGTCATGTTTCCTGATTCACTGTTATGTTTTCCAATTCATTGTTATGTTTTCTGATTCACCGTTATATTTTCTGATTCATTGTTATGTTTTCTGATTCACTGTTGTGTTTTCTGATTCACCGTTATGTTTTCTGATTCATTGTTGTGTTTTCTGATTCACTGTTGTGTTTTCCGATTCACCGTTGTGTTTCCTGATTCACTGTTGTGTTTTCCGATTCACCGTTATATTTTCTGATTCATTGTTGTTTTTTCTGATTCACCGTTATGTTTTCTGATTCATTGTGTTTTCTGATTCTCTGTTGTGTTTTTCTGAATTGCCAATCTGTATTTAGATTCACTTTGTCTTTTCCAGTTTGTTGTCTTTTCTGATCTTTTGTGTTTTGGGATTTGCTGTTTTCATTTCTGATTTGCGGTTTTGTGTTCTGGTTTGTGAATTTCATTTGCACTAGCGTACGAATATGAACAAAAAGACGTTTCTGGTTTGGTGTTGATAAAGATTAATTAAGCCATACTGATTAGGCAATGAACATACAGACAAAAAAGTTTAGGGAGTGGTTTCTTACCAATGGTCCTTGTGGTTCAAAAATCCCTGAGAGGTTAAAGATTCCTTCAGTGTCATTCATCATCAACTGAGGGTGGAAAAACAATTCAAAATTCATTCAAAATGCATTGGAATTAGCATATACATCTCCAAAATCAATCCAGTGTGACATTTAAAACAAATTCTAGATGTTAATGGACTCATGTTAATGGACCTCATGTAGGTTGATGACTGGTCCAGGAGGCCCCGGAGGTCCAGGTAAACCGATTCCATCCAGACCGCTCTCTCCCTGAAACACAAAACACATCAACTACTGGCATCGAAGCTGATGGCTCTGAGAGAGACACGTGACAAATGTGATTTGGATACAAACCTTCTGACCCATATCACCTTTCTCCCCCCTTTCCCCCTGAAAAAGTTTACAAAACAGCAAATTAAAAACAAATTCCTGTATTTTATTATCAAAAAGGATCCATAAATTGACTGAAATAGAATGACTATAATTTTATACAGCCTATTTTGTTTAATATATTTACTTGTCGCCCAGGCAGTCCAGATGACCCAGGCTGTCCGTCGTCTCCTTTCGCGCCCGGCTCCCCCTAGTGGAGTGAAGGAGAAATGATTACACAAAATTAAAGCATTAAACACTAAATCAAATGTTAAATGAATGTCTGTGTTGCACAAACAAGCATCACATGTTTTATAATATTTACATAGCATATAATAAATCATATATAAAATAGTTATCCTGTGCAGAATTTCTATGAATTTGTGAAGCTATATTAATCATGTTTACGGCAGATAGTACGTTTGCCACTAAACATGGGAGCAATTTACTTGTGTTATATTAAGTGGGATCCGATTTAGCTGATAACTTCCTGAATCCAACTTCTGTAACTGTGTGTGTTATGTAATATAAAGCCATTACAATGCATTTTTACTTTGAATTACACTATGAAGGAGTTCAAAGCCTGAGGCGCATTCACTGACCCTAACAGATGTGCTGAAGATAGGAACTTTGTGGCTAATGGGGAACACGTGGATGAGAATGGCGTGCTTCCTTTGGAAAGCGGGAATGGA
This sequence comes from Sinocyclocheilus anshuiensis, assembly GCF_001515605.1. Taxonomy (NCBI): domain Eukaryota; kingdom Metazoa; phylum Chordata; class Actinopteri; order Cypriniformes; family Cyprinidae; genus Sinocyclocheilus; species Sinocyclocheilus anshuiensis. Next base: position 1,407,025 of record NW_015548268.1, read on the forward strand.
AACAGTTGTGGAAGTGTGTGTGTGCATGTTTTTGTGTATGTGATTGCGTGAGGAGCACAGACCTTCACTGAAACACCCGGAGGGCCGACGGCTCCTTCTTTCCCCTGAAAGTGTAGAGTTGGGTTCATTTAAATTAAATCTAAAGCATCTCTAACACTAATAAATTTTTAGACAGATATGCATCGTCTAAATATTGATTCCCAGGTAATGCCAGGTAAAAATCGCATAACAGATGCCATATCATGGGTTTTACAGTATTGATAGATCACGCCAGATTTCTCTGTATTTTGTGCAGATCTCTATCGTGCATGTACCTGTGGCCCTGGAGGTCCTGGGAGCCCAGGAAGACCCTGAGGATGAGAATATGCACGAGAATGAGCTGCAGTTCAGCTGTAAGAGCCAGAAAAGCCTCAGTAAATGTGAATGTACGTACAGGTGGTCCTCTGGGCAGAACAGGTCTGAAACCACTGCTTCCATCCAGACCCGACCCCTCCAAATCCTGCCACAAAACAAACAAACAAACAAACAAAAAACAATACCGTTTATTCAAAGGCTAAAACCACAGGCGGCTCTAAATTCACCTAATTTCACTAATTCAAACGCAAGCTTCAAATTCACTTTCAAGAGCTTTCAGTTCATGTGAACATATGAACAAATACAAATCTGTACTCCTTTAATAAAATACCCAACACTCACATGTAAATAAATGGTTAAAAACAAACAAACAAATATAAAGGAAAGGACAGATAAACAAACAAACAAATAAAAAACCCTGCTAAATCTATAGACTCTGAAGGTCTGTGAAACACACCATCATGTCAAAACTGAAGCCTTTTCCCGGAGGCCCCGGAGGGCCCGGCTGACCCCTGGGGCCCTCAGATCCCGTCTGTCCTGGGAGCCCCGGCTGGCCTGCATCACCCTGACAGACAAAGATCACTTCTAAGGTTATCAACAGCCTAGTCTTCAAACTAATGATACATCTCAGATTGTTCACAATTCTTTTACTCATCATTTGAAGTAGTTAATCTACAAGACAAGTAGCTGATCCAAATGACTTTACCTTTGGTCCCATGATTCCAGGTAAACCTGGTTCACCCTGCCAAAAAAAACACGAGAGGTGTCAAAATCACTGTTTGGAAACAGATTTGATTCTGCAGGAGGGTTTGGAACGACACAAGGCTGAAGATCAGAACATTATAAGCATGAAAAAGACATAATCTGCGGAAGGTGTGACTTCACTAAATGTGTATGTATAATAATCATGCATCTAAATGTTCAAAGACAGCAAGAGAGGAACACAGGATTTAAATAAACAATAAAACCAACCAACGGTGACAAATACAAATGCAAGAAAATATACCCCTGGAAAAAGCCATGTTTCATATTCAGATATCTTACTTTCCGTCCTTTCTCTCCTTCTTTGCCTGTTTGTCCGTCTCGCCCATTTTCACCCTAAAATGAGAGAAATCACCACATAAGGACCTCCTGCATATATCTAATATTAATAATTAATACAATACTAATAGCGACAGATGATAACTGTCTATATGGTTTCATCTGAAGTGTGTTTCTCACACTCTCATTTCTTGACTCAGGTGTTATTAGTCTTTTGTTGAGCAGTCTTTCAGGAGAAGCGTGAGGCTTTTGGTGACGGTGTTTCAGCAGGAAACAGGAAGTGAGTTATAGTGTTGTCCTTTCCAAAGGCAGTTTCCCCATCATAACATCATACGAGCTCAGCAGATGAATATCAGCTCATATGAAGAAGAAATTAACCCTGAACTCCGTCATCATCACCCCTCGTCTGATCTGTGCTCGATTCACAGCTTTACGGGTCAGTGTTCATCCCAAAACTTTATTGGATTAATGCTATCTGATCGGCTCGGGGAAAAAACTATTAATTTTCATTTTCACTCAAGACAAAACATTTGGGAACAATTACTTCAATCAATAAGAATGTAATGTAATGCTTCTGAGAACTGTAATAACTCTTCAAACTGTCCAGAAATGGCATTATGGAGTCAGATATAGAATTATATATAAACTCAGGATTGCGAGAAAAAGAATTGAGATAAAAAGTCACTATTAAACTTTTTTTTTTAAATGTTACATTTTAAAAGTTTTTAAAAAATTTTATTCCATTTGCAGAAGAAAACAAAACTAAACTCAAACTTAAACTCAAAACTTAAAAAAAAAAGATATAAACTCAGAATTGCCAGATGTTAAGTCTCAATTCTGACTTTTTTCTTGCTATTCTGCCATTTTTCATTGCAAAAAAAAGTCAGAATTGTAAAATAAAAAATCAATTGATTATTATTATTTTTTTATCCCATGTTGGAAACAAGCTTCTACAGTACAGTGAAGTATGGGGCTTTGCTAAAAACTACTGCATGTATTTGATCAAACTGCTGACAAGAAGACAGGTTTCCACATGACCCTTCCTCACACAAACACTTGATTCTGACGGGTGTGATGAAAGCAGAATGAGATTTCTGATGGGAGAAACAACTGCCTTTGGCCTGTGGTTTGAGTTTAGCATCTTGAGACCAGCTCAAATCCAGCCCCACTGAACCAGTCCTCAATCACCTGCAGCACAGTGTGTGTGATGACCTCCGGAATAAAGCCTCTGCTCAGTCTATTAACACCTGCTGAGATGAAGAGCTCAGCCACAATAAAAGTGTTAACCGACTGTCCCTCGTGTTCTTACACACACAACGTCATCAAAGCTCAACCTCCGGCATCACCATGATCTTCAGAAATCATTCTAATATGCTGATTTGCTGCTCAAGAAACATTTCTGATTATTATCAATGTTGAAAACAGTTGTGCTGCACAATATTTCTGTGGAAACCGTGATACATTTTATTTTTCAGGATTCACAGATGAACAGAAAGTTCAGAAGAACAGCATTTATTTGAAATAGAAATCTTTTGTAACAGTATAAATGTCTTTACTGTCACTTTTGATTCAGTTATGAATATATAGTATATTTGTACGATACCCTTTAAGACTCAAAACTCTATTATTGTATGGCTTCATTTTCTCCATTCATTACTCCACAGGAAAAGAAAATCTGTTCACTCATGAGGAATGAGGGTGAGCAAATAATAACTTTTAATTTTAGGATGAACTTTAGCTCAGTTTGACACGCGGGTCTGTAAGCGCCTGTTTAAACTCCAGTACTGATCCTCACTCACCGGGAGTCCAGGCTTCCCCGTCTCCCCGTCTTTTCCAGGAGCTCCTGGAGGCCCGATCGGCCCCGGCTGAGCTCCGACAGAAGGGCCCGGAGGTCCTGGACGGCCCGGTGGCCCCGGTGGCCCTGGAGGTCCCTGGTGGGAGCCGAAAACACTAACAATTAATCTGAGTACCAAATTCTTTGTCTGACAACTCATATCCGTGCATCTTACACATGACTACCTCATGTCTCATTTTAACAGCGTTAAATCATTTAAGTGTCTCAGAGTTCCTTTGATTATTTGCACCCAGAGCTCTCTTCATTTGAACAGACTGTAATAACTCACCCGTATCAGCTCTGTGTCGCTGTCCAAATCCAGATCGCTTGATCCTGAGCCGTCGATGCCGTCCTGCTCGTGGGAAACGCTCAGTGAGTTTACAGCCAGGCCATCTGCTATTATGATGGACATGATTATATAAATATGTACATAATAACATATTATGGTACACACCGGATACTTGAATGTCCCTGGCGGTCCGGGAGGTCCAGGCGGCCCCGGGATGCCCACACCAGGATCACCCTATCAAAGCATAAGCCAGGAAACCGTGGATCGTTTGCTATGATTGGCCCCAATTCATCATGTTAGCAGCACTGGTTCAAGTCTTTTCCCATTCATTTTTCCCATAGGGATTTTTAAAAGTCTTTGTTAAAGCGTTATAATCCATGAACCAAACCAACCAGCTACGAGGAGAATCACAGCATTACAGACTCTGATATGAAGCAGAATCACAACATGAGACAAAAAGACACAAGACTGCGACATTAATGGTTAATTGAAGGAAGAACTACAATCCCATGAAGCATTGCGAATGATATTAATCGAATTAAAAATGATGGAGAAATATAAAACTATGCATTTAAAGCTGTTGATTATATTCTACAAAAACCAATTAATATATTTTAAGTTTGTTGCAAAATTTGCATACATATATACAAATATTTCAGTATTTTGAGAGCATAGGAAGACTCATTTGCCATGACTTATGACAGTGGGCGGAGCTAAAGAGCCGCGACTCTCTGATTGGTGGAATTTCTGCACAGCATCATGGGTAATGTAGTTTTCACTGCAAATTCCTCAAATTAAACATGATTATTTGAAATAAGTTAAAATAACGTGGTCTAATGGCTTCAACTAAAGCATATGCCATCAATTAACAACCTTGGAACTCATAACAAGTCTGTCTTTAACGGTTTATAAGTTATAGTTAAAAAAACAGTTTCCCTATGGAGAAAATGAATGGAGATTTCACTTCTGAAACCTGACTGACAGACTCTATAGGTTTGTTAGGCATGCTATTATAAAATATAATCAGCCAGTGTGTGTCATACCTTGTCACCCTTGGGACCCGGATCTCCAGGAAGGCCCGGGAATCCCGGAGGTCCAGCCTCTCCCTGTACGTGACAGAAAGAGAGGAAAACAAATGTGTTCATGTTAGTTTTGTCCAGAATAAGGCAGTGCTGTTGAAGGCACACTCTCTCGCACAGATCTGACAGAAGGACAGTGCGGTGACGACCCCGGGCCGCTGGTTTAATTAGCCCTACAGGTGCTCACGTTCTCTGACCGCTGACAGACTGAGCAACACTTCACTGGCCGTGACTCACTAATAATGAGGCATGGATTCCAGTTACTAAAACATTAGCGTGTATTCCTGGGCTCTGCTGCACACATGTGAGCGAAGCATCCAGCGGAGACGTGAGTACACCACTGCTGCAGTAAATACAGAGATAGCGTGCTGCATTAAAGGCTTGATGTTCAGTTTGAGTTTAGAGTTGGTTTGGCCACAGCCAGTTCATGAGACATAAAGTGTACAGTTCTCAAGCATTTAGGTTTCTATTTCCACATCCTGAGGCTGCTAGAAAAAAATCTGTTGCTGTTTCACTTCACATCGAAAAGCAAAGCTTTCACAAAGGCTATATATCAATGATAACTTTATAAAAACAAAACATAAAAAGTCAATACATACTAATGTTTTTAAAATGTTTTTGAAAGAAGTCTCTTCTGCACAATGAGGCTGCATTTATTTGATCGAAAATACAGTAAAAATTGTGAAATATTATTATAATTCCAAATATCTGTGTTCTATGTGTATCTCTGTTAAACTGTAATGTATTTCTGTGATGCGCAGCTGTATTTTCAGCATCATTACTCCAGTCTTCAGTGTCACATGATCTTCAGAAATCATTCTAATATGCTGATCTGCTGCTCAAGAAACATTTCTGATTATTATCAATGTTGAAAACAGTTGTGCTGCACAATATTTCTGTGGAAACTGTGATACATTTTATTTTTCAGGATTCACAGATGAACAGAAAGTTCAGAAGAACAGCATTTATTTGAAATAGAAATCTTTTGTAACATTATAAATGTCTTTACTCTCACTTTTGATCCATTTAATGCAGCACTAATGAATAAAACTATACATTTCTTAACAAATGTTTCTTATTCCTTTTTCTTTTTTTTTATGTTTAGGTTTGTGTTTTTTTTTTTTTTACTGTAAATAGGATGTAATGCTTGTAATCAGTGATTTAAACGTTAAATAGTGTATTTAAATTAAGGTTTTCAAATCAGGTATACAACAGGTTCAATGTGTGGTAAATAAACTATATATATATATATATATTTTTTTTTTTTCCTGGGCAAATGTTCAACAGCTCAAGACTCTATCATACACACAGTATCTACACAGAAACAGGGGAGATACTCACCGGAGCTCCATCTTTCGCTGGATCACCCTGTAAGAGAACAACATCAACATTAATGCAGCACAATATCTGACCATGCTTCCGTTTCTTGTGCTCGGAGACATGATCAGAAACCGGTTCAGCTCATTAAGCGTGTGGAACATGTGACGGACTCTGGGACACGTGTGTGATTGTGTGTGTGTGTGAGAGAAAGAGTTACACAGCTACGAAACACTGTAAACCCCTGTGTACAGTCTGCCATCGAAATGAGCAATGCTCGCAAAAAGTGAACTAAACACCACCATAACAGGTTTGCAGCACGTCAAAATACATGCATATCTACACAACAGGTCTACCCCAACATCAGGCCACGTATAAGCAGCTGTGGTGATGAGCAAGCGTCTGTCCACAGAAACAGAAGCTGACGTTCTCTGTTAGTTTAATTGTGTGCAACAGTGAGTCATTCACTGCACAGCGAGTATTAAACTATCACAGACAGAAAGAACGAAAGATAAATAAGAAACAAACAATTCAATTAATTAATTCATTAGTATTTTTGTCCTGTTTTCCAGTAAAGTAACATCCTTTAAACAAGATACAGTACATTTATTTAAGAAAGCAAATGTGCATAGGAAGATTATTATCCAAGAATATATCTTGAATTAAGTTACATTTTTTGTTTATTTGTTTATTTTTATTTTTTAGAAATTAATACTTCAACAAGGATGCAGTCAACTGATCAAAAGTGACAGAAAATTCAGCTTTGCCTTACAAGTATAAATTATTATAAATCGTAAAATGCAATATTATTTCACAATATTACTGTTTTTAACTATATTATATATATATATTTTTTTATATTTAAATATTTTTAATTAAAACATTTTTGAAAAAACACACACACACACACACACACACACTCTCTCTCTCTCTCACACTCACACACACTCACACTCACACACACACACACACACACACACACAGACACACACAGACACACACACAGTGATTGTTGAAGGTGCTGTGTGCTTCGCTCTGGTTCTGCTTTACTTACAGGCTGGCCGTCTTGTCCTGGTGGCCCCTGCGGGCCCTGGGGCCCTGGCTCTCCTGGTGTGTGTGGAGCGGCGGGTCCTGGAGGCCCCGGGGGCCCTCGCTCTCCTTTCTCTCCCTTCTGCATGGTTATGACCTGAGGTGGACCTCGCTCTCCTTTCTCTCCTTTCTGCATGGTAATGACCTGAGAAAGCAGAAGAGAGTCAGCTGCGGAGAAGGCCTGAGAGAGTAGAACAGAATCTGTGATAGAGATGGACTCACATTTCTGTCCTGTGAAGCTCCTTCTGATCTGATCGGCTCTGCAGTGATAGAAAAACAGATATCATGATGAAATCTAATTACAGTTTTTTACGATTGCTTACACACTAAAATTAAACTTTTCCAACAATTAGCAAAACCTTACACTCAAGGAGCAAAACACAAGGCTAGATTTGAACAACTGTAAGCACATTGTCAGCTTCACACTATTTGCAAAACATTACACACAGTGATTTGCAAAACACTAAACACACTTGTATACATCAGACACAGAAGTATATCATGATGTCAGGCCGTTTTCAAAATTGTGCTTAAGCAATCGTAAAAAACTGTAATGCGTATGAAAAATCTCCAGAAATCAGATGATCTCAGCATCGATAAAGGCTTGTCACGTAAACTCGGGCTCAGGAAAATATCATGTGAATAACAGACGACTGCTGAAATGAGAGATGAGACTGACAGGATTAAAGACAGACAGGGGATGATCTGAAGATGACTCTGTGAATGCGTTCACCTTTCGGACCGCTGATGATGATGATGTCCTCTCCAGAGCCTTCCTCCAGGTCCTCATCATCCGTCTCAGTGAAGAACGAGGGAGATTCAGTAGGTGGCGCTCTCATCGGACCGGACTCTATATCCTCCGGCTAAACACCAGACAACCGAAGACAATACAGGAATGAAGCCTGAGAATCACTCCGTGGAATCAAGATATCATCGCTACATAGGCCTTTTATTCAGATAAATAGTAGCGTATATAATATTATAAAATAGATTAAAATAAAAAAATAACTTTGAATGGAGTTGTACTCATAATCTGAAGTTGAATGTCCTAAAAGCAAAGGAAATGTTTTTTTTTACCGTGAAATAAATGAGTTTGCTGCACTAGACAGTGTCACTCACCATCGTATATTCTCTCTCTTCAAGCACTTTCTTGACCTCGTCTGGTGTCTCCGTGTCATCGTAGATGCTGTCACCGCTGCCGTATCCAGACGCCTGGAATGATGCAGTCAGTGGTTAGTTCATGTTCATTAGGGATTGAGTGTGTGTTTGTGCTGTCTGGAGACACATGATGAAAATTAACTCACTTTAACTCACAAACTACAAGAATGGACCAAAAATGCCATTAAACTAAAATAATCCCACAAGCAGCAATGCTGAAATGGCAAACATAAAACATACAAATAAAACACGTTTCACAACAAGTCCTGTGTAAAGCATTTGAAACCAAATCCGTGAATAAAACCAGAGCTTTACAGTAAATGTGTTGCACAGCACAGCAAAACGCCTGTGATGTGCTACTGTGGCCACTAGAGGACTCTCTTACACCAGCTGTGATAGTGAGCTGCGGCTGACTTTACACTAGTGAGGCACACCGGTAACCAGTGGCATAAACTGCTGTCATATCTTGAACGTAGCTGGCTTTAAACACATGTCAGTATATGGAGGGCAAAATATATTACGCGTTTAAAAATATATTTACATTTTTAAAACACATTTTCAGAAATATACAAAACTGGCCAAAAATATATTGTAAAAAATATATATTTATGTAAATATAATTTGAATTTTAACCTTTTTTAAAAAATATATATATATAAAAAATAAAAAAAACTTTTATGGGCAATCTCATCATTAATGCATATATTTAACATGACCTTCTGAGGTTGATTATCAGAATTGCTCTTTTTTTTTTAGGAGCTTCTGATTTTGTGCCATATTATATTATATTTTACCTATTGATGTAAAGTGATGTATATCTTTTGTGTTTATGTGAATCTGCAGATGGATCTGCTGACACTCACGTAAGGATCGTCCTCCTCACACTGTTCATTTGGAGAGCTGGGATCCGCCGTCAACAACAGCTGCTGGATCGAGCCCTGCACACACACACACACACACACACACACACACAGAGAAGGAGATTTCTGTAAATGTTCACTCTTCAGTCCTAAATAGCCTGAAACTGTTTATCAGATGAATCTGTAAAACTCAAACACTGCTGCTGTAAATCAGTGATACACAGCACACACAACTCTTGCAAGACTCTTGTGCAACACATCCAGAGGAAACACACCTGTTTTCCATTCGCTGGAGCAACAACAAATGCTGAAAGTGTGGGAAGAAAGACAGAGAGAGAGAGAAAAGGATTGATCCTCGCATAAAAATATCGATTCTCAAGTGCATTTTTAACCTTTAATTTTATTTATTTATCAAGAAATTCGGTGCATAAAAAAACTTCTAAGTATATTAGCGAATAATTGTGTAGGATAGAAGCATTTCTCCTGCTGATCGGAACACGCAAATGCTGAAAGACAGAAGCAATCAATCACAGACAGCGGTCGCTGCTGACGCATGGCTCAGTGCTTGCTCAGATAGGGCTGCGTTTCCCAAAAGCATCAGAAGCACAAGCAGATCTATAGAAACCATTGCCACATTATTACATTAGCCTACATAACATTGCTACTATATATAACATTAATTCTGAAAAATGCATCACGGTTTCCACACAAATATGAAGCAGCAATAATAATCAGAAATGTTTGTTGAGCAGCAGATCATCATATTAGAATGATTTCTGAAGATCATGTGACACTGAAGACTGGAGTAATGATGCTGAAAATCCAGCTGCGCATCACAGATGCATTTTAAATTACATTTTAAAATATATTAAAATAGAAAATAGTTATTTTAATTGTTATATTTCACAATACTGCTGCTTTTACGTTTTTTTTTTCTTTTTCAAATAAGTGCAGCCTTGGTGAGCATTAGACTTAACAAAAAAATATTACAAAATCTTACTGACCCCAAACTTTTGTGAACATGTAATATTTATTTTAAATTGGCTAGTTTGTGCAAGTACATTTATTTAAACTGGTTGTTAAAAGTTCAAATGGATTGTGTCATGTTCTGTAATTGCTGTTAATAAACCTGTCAGAAAGAAATATGCTAAAGTGTCACCTTTAGGAGTACAACAGCCTGGCAGCCTTTTACAAAAATATATGTAAAGTATTTGTACTAAAACTGCAGTAACCACAAATTTACCATGGTAATAATAATAATAATGCATTTAGTACTTATGTAACACCATGTTTATTTCTCATGAGGTATCCTCAAAGGTGCACCTTTGTAACTTATCTACCCTTAAAGCACGCACACTTGTATGGCACTAATATGCTCTCTTTCAGGGGTATAGTTGCACCTTTGAGGTTACTGCCCCAGTAAAGGGCTAAAATACAATTATAGGATATTTCATTTCTGACAGTGTAAACAAAAAAGGCCTATGAAATGTTAAAAAACATGGCTTTAAAATCTAATATTAAGTGAGGATAATTACTGATTATATTCTTTTAATAATTTAAAAGATCAGTTTAGTTTAGAGGTATCGGTATCGGCAATACTGGGCTTGAAAATATCGGTATCGGATCGCAAATAAAATAAGAGGTATCGCCCATCCCTAAGAGAGAGAGAGAGAGAGAGCCTTTGATAGAGACCAACAAGCCCAATCATAATCAATCAGATCAAAACGTAGCATAATTCTATTAATTTTCTTAAGCTATAGCGCCCCCTATCACTGGGCATCGATTAAATGTGGCTAATACTTTAAAATAAGGTTATTCATTTTAATAATATTATAAGGTAATTCATTTAAATTCTACTACTAAAAATTTACTACTAATAATAATAATAAAAAATAATTATAAAATAATTTACAGCACTGATTAATTAATCTACATGTTAATTTATAAATAGATTATAGTTTATTTTAATTGATTAACATACGTAATACATTAATGTTCAGGTTTATTTATTTATTATTCTTTTTTTTTACATATTTTATTCTCCATACTTCATTTTTTATAGTCATGATTTATTTGATTGTCATGATTCCTAATGCATTAACAAAATTTACTGTCAAATAATACCAATTTTACTTATTTTCCTTGCCTTTCCTTTTATTGTATTATTAATATTTTTATCTGGTCTACCTACAGAATGGTGTAATTTAAAATGACCCAAAAAGGAACAATGTTAAAGCCCAAAGAAGTGAAGGAATCCGCAGCAGCTGAATTCTCTGGGTGTTTTTCACAGCCTGCAGCATCTGTGTTTCAATTAGTCATGTTGATTAGCCTGTGCTTCCTGCCAGACTGACTCAGCTAGCAGCTATGTTAACCGTGAGTCACGCTTCATTCAGATCTGAACATCTGATCACTGCCGTCTGTCTGCATCCATGTGAATCAGCCTCACAGGATAACGGAGGAAACGTTCCCATGATCGTGTCCGTAAAGCAGGAGAATCCAATTCCAGCGATAAGAACAAACTCCATCAATATGAAAATTAGGAGTTTCTGAGTCACTGATATTTCATCCTGTTCCAGTCCAGAGTCACTAACACTTACAACATACACAAGGTTGAGGGGATTTCATCCAAAACCTTTGGGAGAACTCAAAGCAGCGCCTCTCAAACTGTGCAACCTGATGAAGTCTTTCCAAAGAGTGAATTTAACTCAGATTTGTGTTTAAAATATCATTTTTATTTAATTTCAGCTGAATCATCTCTAATATGTATTTTCAATTTTCTGTCATTTTTGTAAACAACAGTTGAACTGTGTGGATGGTGTATTTACAGTGTTCTGGTGTGTGTTTGTGGCCAGTAGACCGTGGCTGTAAGTGCTGTGCTCCTCAAAGACTCATTTACTCTGACCGTCAGATGAACAGTCTGCATGTTGACTCAGCACACACACACACACACACACACACACACTTTCTTGTTTCTCTGAATTCCGGGTTTACATCTTGCAACCTTTTTTATTTTTGTATTCCATGGCATAAACAGGCTTCCAGATAAATGTGTTCCTGCCAGATACTACTGTACACAATAAAGGTGTGTCACATTACTGTAGCAACATTTCATGGACCAAAAAGGTGCATATAGTCTGTAGTCAAAACTAGAGTAGCGCTGTATGAAGCACAGCTCACGCTGAAGACACTGTCACACCAGGCCGCTTTCTGTTGGTCAATGTGCTGAATTTGTTTGACCAAGTTGAACTTGAATCTGTGTCGGGAAATCTTTCACCCTCACACACAATGTGCTATTGTGAGGATCCTGCGATTCTAAGCAACCAATTTAAACCCCATTGCAAAATCTTGTGCCCTGACCTTCTGTCTTGACCTTTGAGCGACAACTGATATGAACTATCTCTTCCATTTCAGTCTGAATCAGTTATGCAAAGAGAAACAGAACATGTAGCTCTGCCCACAAAGAAATCTAAAATAATCTAAAATAATGGTCTAAATGGTCTACAATAATCCAAATAATTGCATATAAAACATCAAACCTTATTGGAAACAGGGAAATGTCAGCGTGTGTGATAAGTTATAAAACTCACAGAAACTGCAAAACACAGCAGGTCAAATATAATAGTAGCTGTTTTTCGGCTCCTGATGTTAGTGCAATCATCTCATATGAGCTAGAATTATCATTTTTAAACATAAAAACAAACACTTGGGTTGATTTTTTTTTTACTGAAAAAACAAATGCGGATAAATTACATTCTAGAGCTGATGAAGCAAACAAACACAAGGCACAGACGAGACCAATCGACTGATCAAACCAATGAAACCACCACAGTATTCAGCCAATGCAGTGATTTACAAACAAGATCTGTGTGTTGAGCGTCATGCGTGGCCTCATCTACTAACCACCGATCATCTACTAACACACCGATCATCTACTAACCACCGATCATCTACTAACACACCGATCATCTACTAACCACCGATCATCTACTAACACACCGATCATCTACTAACCACCGATCATCTACTAACACACCGATCATCTACTAACCACCGATCATCTACTAACACACCGATCATCTACTAACCACCGATCATCTACTAACCACCGATCATCTACTAACCACCGATCATCTACTAACCACCGATCATCTACTAACCACCGATCATCTACTAACCACCGATCATCTACTAACCACCGATCATCTACTAACCACCGATCATCTACTAACCACCGATCATCTACTAACCACCGATCATCTACTAACCACCGATCATCTACTAACCACCGATCATCTACTAACCACCGATCATCTACTAACCACCGATCATCTACTAACCACCGATCATCTACTAACCACCGATCATCTACTAACCACCGATCATCTACTAACCACCGATCATCTACTAACACACCGATCATCTACTAACCACCGATCATCTACTAACACACCGATCATCTACTAACCACCGATCATCTACTAACACACCGATCATCTACTAACCACCGATCATCTACTAACACACCGATCATCTACTAACCACCGATCATCTACTAACACACCGATCATCTACTAACCACCGATCATCTACTAACACACCGATCATCTACTAACCACCGATCATCTACTAACACACCGATCATCTACTAACCACCGATCATCTACTAACACACCGATCATCTACTAACCACCGATCATCTACTAACACACCGATCATCTACTAACACACCGATCATCTACTAACCACAATCATCTACTAACACACCGATCATCTACTAACCACCGATCATCTACTAACACACCGATCATCTACTAACCACCGATCATCTACTAACACACCGATCATCTACTAACACACCGATCATCTACTAACCACAATCATCTACTAACACACCGATCATCTACTAACCACCGATCATCTACTAACACACCGATCATCTACTAACCACCGATCATCTACTAACACACCGATCATCTACTAACACACCGATCATCTACTAACCACAATCATCTACTAACACACCGATCATCTACTAACCACCGATCATCTACTAACACACCGATCATCTACTAACCACCGATCATCTACTAACACACCGATCATCTACTAACACACCGATCATCTACTAACCACAATCATCTACTAACACACCGATCATCTACTAACCACCGATCATCTACTAACACACCGATCATCTACTAACCACCGATCATCTACTAACACACCGATCATCTACTAACACACCGATCATCTACTAACCACAATCATCTACTAACACACCGATCATCTACTAACCACCGATCATCTACTAACACACCGATCATCTACTAACCACCGATCATCTACTAACACACCGATCATCTACTAACACACCGATCATCTACTAACCACAATCATCTACTAACACACCGATCATCTACTAACCACCGATCATCTACTAACACACCGATCATCTACTAACCACCGATCATCTACTAACACACCGATCATCTACTAACACACCGATCATCTACTAACCACAATCATCTACTAACACACCGATCATCTACTAACCACCGATCATCTACTAACACACCGATCATCTACTAACCACCGATCATCTACTAACACACCGATCATCTACTAACACACCGATCATCTACTAACCACAATCATCTACTAACACACCGATCATCTACTAACCACCGATCATCTACTAACACACCGATCATCTACTAACCACCGATCATCTACTAACACACCGATCATCTACTAACACATGATCATCTACTAACCACTGATCATCTACTGACACACCGATCATCTACTGACACCACTGATCATCTACTAACCACTGATCATATATATATATATATATATATATATATATATATATATATACACACACATAAGATATTATTGAAATTATATTATTAATAAGAAAACTAAAATGCATAATAATATTAATAAATAAATACATTAATGAATAATACATATAATTAAGATGTTATGGAAATAATATTATTATTATTATTATTATTATCTCACCACAAAGTGCTCCAGCCTGGTTCCTCCGGCGTTCCCTATGAAGATGCCGGAGCTGGGCTGGAAGGTGAGTGGGTCTGGACTCCTGCGGAAGGCCACGCGATGGTGCTCCTCACAGTCCATGTACAGCCTCACCTCCTCTCCCTGTACGGTCAGTGTGAAGCGTGCCCAGCGGCCCGTCAGATCGCCCATCTTGAAGGAAGCCGCCTCCTGTGTGTGCACGGACCCGGGCTCGGTGTAGTACAGAACCACATGCTGAGACCCGTCCTCCACCGGCGCCAGAGACACTCCCAGATGGACGATCTTCTGCAGCGCGTCTGTGACGGCGAACAGCACTCCTCCGCGCCGAGAGCTGGGTTTGGCCGTCACGATGATGGAGAAGTTGCGGTAGAACGGGTCGGGGATGAAGGAGCGCGTCAGGCGGCCCACGTTAGCGTCCGGACCGAAGCTGTACGCCGGGAAGCCCTCGAAGCCCGTGATAAAGGTTACAGACGGAGGCAGAGGAACGCCGATGAGCTCGGTGAGGTCCAGCTGAGCGCTCGAGGCCCGTTCTGCACAGACAGAGACCAGAGTTAATGAACGTGTCCAAACAGAGCCATTCTAGCTCATTCTGAGCCCCACAGATGAGAGGAAAAATGTCCACAAATAACAATAACAGTCAGTGAATGTTGAGCTGTGGTGCTTGTCTTAAAGCCAATTTCTAAGGCTCATGTAATGCGTAATTATAAATATAAAATAGTAATAGTCACATCTAATTAAAAATGGAAGGTGTTAATATCTTTTAGCATTCAACATGAGAAGCAACAGACAGAAGAATAATTTCAGTTATTTATTAATCACGGTATTTTTCTGAATCAGATGTATAAAAAATAAAAATAAAAATATATATTATATTATTATATTATATATAAATAAATTTATGTGTGTATGTTTATATATATATAATATATACAGTATATATACATAAAGTCAGTCATGACGTTCCAAAATTGTATTGAATGGCATGAGGCTGAGTAAAGAAGAGATTTTTAATGGATACTCCCTCTCACTCATGTCATTTCAAACCCATTAGTCTTTTGTTTATCTTTAAAACATATTTTATAATTTTTTTTACATTCTCTGATCATTTTTGCCCATTTACATTCATGCACTTTGCAGACGCTTTTGTGTGTGTGTGTGTGTGTGTGTGTATGCATGCATGTAATTGTATACATTTAAAAAATAATTTGTATATATTTATTTATCACCAAGGCTGCATTTAAAAATACAGTAAAAGCAGTGAAATATTATTAGAATGTAAAACAGCTGTTTCTATGTGAATATCTGTTAAACTGTAATTTATTTCTGTGATCAAAGCTGAATTTTCAGCATCATTACTCCAGTCTTCAGTGTCACATGATCCTTTTATCAATGTTGAAAACATATGCTTGAGCAATCAGAGTTCAACACACAAGATTTTCTGATCCCATCTGCAGACAATGCATGCTTTACAAAACAAAAGATTTTATTATAAGTGCCAACGTAAAAGCATCTTTCCATCTCTATTGTTTCTTTACGGTCTCAGTCCTGCTAATAATTCATGGCTAAATAAAAGTCTTTATAATCACACAATGCATTTTCCTGTTTATGAGCTGAGATCCGGCGAGCGGTTCTGCAGTTTTATTAGCACACGTTATCCTGCGCTGTAAACTCCCTCCAGGCATCCCTGCAGCTCCTGCATCTTCACTTCAATCGCCTTCTGTTTTCAGAAGATCTGCTTGCTTCCCTCACAGATGAGAAACCAAAACAGCAGCGTCTGCCAGAACTACTGTACCACAGCGGATCACGCTTTAGCATCATTTACATTTAACCAAACAAACCCAGCACACCAAACTGAGCTGGTATCAGCAGACACTGGATCAGAACTGAAACGCACACATGGTCTCGATTAGAGCGCAGGAGAAGCACAAACAATCAGCCGCTCTGTTACAGGCCCATCATCTGGAAGCGGTTAGTGCGGCTAATGGATCTGCTGCGAGGAACGTGCTGGAGAGCTGGACCACAGGCTCTTTAATGGCGCACTATAGCAAGAAATGCCATCTTAGCATTCACACAACAACTTAACGAAGAGCTTCTGCTCATTCACTAATGATAATTCACCTGGGTGAGCTTCATACATCCAGTTCAGCTCATCTCGACGAACATTCGGTCCCAAACGTCAAATGAAGTCAAGGAATCTCAGCGTGGTTTTTTTAAAATGTAATGATATAAAACAGTCTAAAAACAAATTCATGAGTCATCATCTGGAAGCCGTTAGTGCGGCTAATGGATCTGCTGCGAGGAACGTGCTGGAGAGCTGGACCACAGGCTCTTTAATGGCTTTAATTTCTATAGCAAGAAATGCCATCTTAGCATTCACACAACAACTTAACGAAGAGCTTCTGCTCATTCACTAATGATAATTCACCTGGGTGAGCTTCATACATCCAGTTCAGCTCATCTCGACGAACATTCGGTCCCAAACGTCAAATGAAGTCAAGGAATCTCAGCGTGGTTTTTTTAAAATGTAATGATATAAAACAGTCTAAAAACAAATTCATGAGTCATATCAACCAGTGCAAGTGTTTGCACACATGATTTGATGCAGCTGGGGTAAATAAAACCAATGAGGAGATCGTGAAGTCAGAAAGCTGGCAATAAGACGGATGTTCAACCTCACTGAAGCCAAATCCAGCTTCAGCTTCAACAGTTACACTCACTAACGAGTCTTACACATATGATCACACGCAGCGTGGACACCTCTCAAATCTGTTGTTCGTCATGTTTTAATGCATTATACTTTCTAAAAGTGTAACAGTGAACAGATAAGTGTTATAACTGTGGTTAAAATTCATGAAATCATAAATAAGGCATTACATTCTTGTATAATGCATTACATATAAAGGTTTCAAGTAGAGTGTTACCAAAGTTTATTTACCTCTTTATATGCATGAAAGCACGCATCGATTTGGGTTTGGAGTCTTGTATGTGTCACAGTGAATATGTCCACATCTTACAGCGATTAAGCCTAATAACCCGAAATATGTCGTTGTTATGCATGAAAACATACTCAATGATCACACTAATAATCTGTGTGTTTGTTATCATTTATTTCCATTTGCACATTTTACAGTTCATGAATTCTCCATAGATGTTTGCTTTAATAAGATTTCACCAGCCTGTTGTGCAACTAGTGGAAACACTTAGCAAGTATGAAGACATTTGGGAACAGCGTGTATTTATTGCAGGTTTATGAAATGGAGCAGAGAGGTTCACTCCAGACCAGATGAAGGTCAGACGATCAAAGGCTTCTGGATAAGAGCTGAAGGTTTGATTGCCTCTCACGGGGTTCAGGTCAAGTGTAATGTCAGTATGAAGAACAAGGAGGACTTTATATAGCGTTTCTTTCCGTGGAATGGACCAAAGGTTGAAGAGCTGTCCGTGGGCAGAGTTCATCACGTTCATCCGCACAGAGAGAGCCGTACGGAGTCAGGAATCACGTTTGAGGATGAGAGGTTTCTCCATGCAGATTCACATGAGTTTGAAAGTGACTTCAGTTCAAACATCTCTACTATGTACTATTCCAGTATTCCAATTGTCAATTAAAACAATTACACTTAATGTTAACATTACTGTTAACTGTCTGAGCTCATGGACGGAGAAAAGCAGCAAAGGCAGCAGAATCTCAGTCGTCCAAAATGAGGTACTGCATTTGGCAGACCGGCCGGCACAGGGAGGAGTGTTAAACTCAATCTATAGATGCTCCCATGAGCCTCAGAGGAGGAAAGGCCTCACTGCATTCATGAGCTCATCCATGAGAACAACACTGGAGCAAATCTGAAGGATCTCGCCTAATCAACACCAAATGCTTAAAGAATAAATACATGAGCAGAATGTATGCAATCTGAATAAAAGTCAGCGGAGCACAAGAACATTTGTATTTGGTAAAACTTGGCCAAACGTACACAGTTTATAACGGCTTTGGCAGCGCTGACCTTTGCTTCAGGACACAGAGAGACGAGGATAAACCAGCCTTATCTCCGAACAATTACCAGCTCCTGCCTCTCCCTCCAGACACACAAAACCAGTATCTGCCACTTACCAGCATCTCCCTGCTTCACCCGCTGTGTGATCCACACACAAACAGCAGATGATTTCAGAGCACTAGAGACTAATCAGTACTTCAACCAACCCAGCGCTCATCAGCAGTGCTACTAGTCAATAAGCACTGTGTTTAGGACTGGTAAACACTATGGAGAGTCAGTAAGTGGGGTCAGTAGTTTCTGATTGAGAAACAGATGCTATTAGTTTCTTCTGGTTGAGCTGGTTATTTAGTGGCCCAAATCAAGTGTCAATGGAAATCAGTGGAATTTTCTTTCTAGAACCACAAATGAGTTTGAGAAATATTGCATAGTTGAGCGGCTCATGAAATGTCTCTGATGACGTCTGCGGTGTCCGCGTCAGATCACTCACTGAAAGGCTGATTTGTGCAGACATCCGGTCATCCAGAGATCATCACGCTGACCGTCTGACGGTGTGAAACAGAGACAGCAGCAGCACAGGTGTGTCGCAATCTGAAGAGGAGCATCATGGGAGTGCTAGGTTTATTCACAAACATTCAGGCCACACTCCTGCCTGCTTTGCTCAAAGAGTTTCAAACACAATTTACAATGTTAATATTTAAGCAGTGACGACAGAAGAGCTTGGTTTGGAAAGACTGCGCTAGAAATTACACAGCTCAATATTTTGCTTTTGTTTGCTTGTTTAATAATAAAATAATTTGACTCATATATTTTATGCAATACTGTTACAATTTATTACTGAAAAATATGTGACCCTGGAGCACAAAAGCAGTCTTAAGTCGCTGGGGTATATTTGTAGCAACAGCCAACAATACATTGTATGGGTCAAAATTATAGATTTTTCTTTTATGCCAAAAATCATTAGGATATTAAGTAAAGATCATGTTACATGAAGATATTTAGTAAATTTCCTACCGTAAATATATCAAAACTTAATTTTTGATTAGTAATATGCATTGCTAAGAACTTCATTTGAACAACTTTAAAGATGATTTTCTCAATATTTAGATTTTTTTGCACCCTCAGATTCCAGATTTTCAAATAGCTACATCTCAGCCAAATATTGTCCTATCCTAACAAACCATACATCAATGGAAAGATTATTTATTCAGCGTTCAGATTATGTATACATCTCAATTTAAAAAATGGACCCTTATGACTGGTTTTGTGCTCAATGGTCACATATGTGCTGGCCAAAACAAAACTTATTGTTACAATATTTTTATTACTTTTTAACTTTTTTCCTGTAACAATGAATTGTTTTGTGTATTTTTGTTTTTTTTTAGTAATTAAATTTTTCCCCCCCTCTTAATTCTGAGTTTACATGTTGCAATCTAGCTCAGAACTGTGAGGGGGAGGGGGGGTAATTTTTATGAGAATTTTGAGATAAAAAGTTGCAATTACTGTTTTTATTTTTATTTTATCCCATGGCAGAAATGGGCCTCTATAGTCCTGCTGTTGGGGCATGTTGTCACAGAAGGTGTGCTGCATCAAATGTTCTGGCCACTAATGGTGGAAATGCTGAAAAGCATTTTGCGAAATACAGATATAAAGTGTGACAGCCAGCCCCAGTCTCCCCTAATAATTGGGATGATTCGTGAATGTCTTGGCTCCACAGATCTGTACAGTATTCACTCGTTCAGCTTTACATCAGCACAGCCGTGGCTGACGGCCAGCACTCACACAGAGATCAGAGACACCAGAAACACCACCACTGACTGGACTCAACTGCTTTACACAGATTTTTCAGAAATGATGTTGCTTTCCTTGACTTTGTTTTCATCGTAGATGCAGATCTAAATGCTAAACCACATAAATGTTTCATGTTTCATTTGCAAAAGCATGCAAACTTCAAAGTAAATACATATGCATGGTGCCCTGACTAAATAAAACATTATTTTCTGTATTACAGTGACTTATTACAGAGATTCTATGTGTGTTCGTTATGACTGATGATGATTGATCATATTTGGCAGAAGATCCTCTTTTTTAGCAACACTACAGCTGTTCTGACCCTTTGCTGAAACTACGAAGCATCTCTTGAGTCTGATTGAGTTTCCTCCAAGTTTCTGATGAATCGGCCGCCGGCTGCGTATAGAGACCAAGCAGAAACACAGCCGATATCAGCCGCTGAGAAACCCAAACACTACAGATCCTGTGGAGCTAAAGGCAGCGTGTTTATGATGGCACACGAGGAGCTGCTGACGGAGAGATCAGGAACACATCTGTTTCTCTGTTCATTACGTGGATCCGACACGACTCCCTTCACATCCACTGAGATATGAATCTGTGATATCTGTTCATACCTGAGCCAGCGTTACTGCAGAGAAGACGAGGCACAGACTCAAACAACCAGCTGTGCAGTGAGAATCAGCTTCAGTTTCTGAAAGAAGTCTCTTCTGCTCACCAAGGCTGCATTTATTTAATCAAAAATACAGTAAAAGCAGTGAAATATTATTACAGTTTAAAACAGCTGTTTTCTATGTGAATCTCTGTTAAACTGTAATGTATTTCTGTGATGCGCAGCTGTATTTTCAGCATCATTACTCCAGTCTTCAGTGTCACATGATCTTCAGAAATCATTCTAATATGCTGATTTGCTGCTCAACAAACATTTCTGATTATTATCAATGTTGAAAACGGTTGTGCTGCACAATATTTTTGTGGAAACTGAGATACATTTTATTTTTCAGGATTCACAGATGAACAGAAAGTTCAGAAGAACAGCATTTATTTGAAATAGAAATCTTTTGTAACATTATAAATATCTTTACTGTCACTTTTGATCAATTTAATGCACCCATGATCTATAAAAGTTAAAAAAAAAAAGCTTTTGAATGTTAATGTAGATGATTAATGCACAATAAGACTTGGAAAAATTAAGTAAGGTAAATTTTAATTTCATCTCATTTTTTTAATCCGTAGGGTTGGCTGTTTAGTTTTTTGTGTAATTTGAATTGGGTTTGAATAGAACTAAATTCTCTATTCTACCATATTACAATTATTGCACCTGTAAAGCAGTGTAATGTTACAGTGTCGTTCTTTTGGTCCATAACTCCTCTAAAATGCTCTTTCTAGACGAGAGACCTGGTGTTTCTCATGAGAAGAAACCGCTCGTGTCTGTCAGAGCTGGATTCAGTGGCTGAACTGAGAATCAGAGAAGACTGATATATTATCTACCGTCACCTGCTCTCCTTCTACACTCATGAGCTCCTGACAGAAGAAGCCTGTTCTCTGGGCCACGGCACACAGAGAAAAAGCTCCTGTTGTGTGAAAGCTCCTGTTTCGGTTGAATGCTGTTAAACGCTGGCCTGTAGGATGGAGAAGCTGCTGTCGCTGGAGGACAAGATTGTGCTGCTCGAGGAGTTCCGTCTGCTGCTGACACGAGTGTGAGTGTGTGAGAGATCCAGCCCAAAAACACAGAGACTCATACACACACCTACTCTTAAAATAAAGCTTTTCACACGGAGAATCCTGAAAATATTGAAATCCACAGAAATATTGTGCAGCACAACTGTTTTCAACATTGCTAATAATCAGAAATGTTTGTTGAGCAGCAAATCAGCATATTAGAATGATTTCTGAAGATCATGTGACACTGAAGACTGGAGTAATGATGCTGAAAATACAGCTGCGCATCACAGAAATACATTACAGTTTAACAGAGATTCACATAGAAAACAGCTGTTTTACATTCTAATAATATTTCACTGTTTTTACTGTATTTTTGGTCAAAGAAATGCAGTTGTGACGAGCAGAAGAGACTTCTTTCAAAAACATTAAAAAAATCTTACAGACCCCAAACTTTTGAACAGTCCATCAAACCAATGGAAATCACTGAGGGACATACAGTTTAAACAGTACTATTAAACTTATATTTTGCTTACTCAAGGAATAAATGATTTGAAAACCAGTGAGATTAGGAAAGGTCAAGCTAAGATAAAGGAAAAGTGGCTCGCCTGCATCTCTGCAACGTTAGTGCTCAATGATAATATCAGTAAATTAAGCTGCTTTTATTAAATAAATACAGCATTAGTTTCCTTCTAGGTCAGTAGTGCATTCAGCATTGTGGACGGAGAGGTTCAGAAAGCCAAAACTAACTGCAGTTCATTTCTGATCGGTCATTTACATTGGCAAAGAAATCATGGAAGATCCGAGGAAAGTAATAAAAATAAAACTCTGACAGACGACATTAAACTGAGAGTCTAATCTCACGGCCCGGCCTGCATGCGCTGTGTTTGGTGGTAAACATCAGTCGACAGCTGTGTTTAAGCAGCTGTGTGCTCACAAAGCGCTGAGAAAGAAGAGCCGCACGTAAACGACCCGACCCCGCAGCAGCCTGTTCCCAGAATCCACCATTTCAGACCAAAGCCTTTAAGCGCAAATGTGAAGCTTTGCAAAGGAACAGGAAGAAACTGAAAGAAAAGAATAATGGGAGGAAAATAGGAACTGCCTGAGATCTTACGTAACCTTAGTGCAGGAATGACAGCTTTCAGGGAAGTTCTCGCCTCTCGTGAAAATTCATTCCAGAACATGCTTGTAAAAGTATTAACAGTGGAATATAACGTGATGCAGCGATAAACTCATCAGTGCCGTACTAAAACTGGCCTGGATCCTAATGATAAAAACTCAAGCTGATGCTTTATATTCCTTTGAAGGGGAAAAGTGTTACGAGAGGGAAGTGAAGAGTCATTGTTTAGGATGTTCTTCATGAAGAATCCTGCAGTCACTCAAATCTGTTCCCACACCACACACTGAGGACGAGCACGATCCCAGACACACTTATGTGATTCAGATGATCAAACTCCACAGAACCCTCCGGGAGATCCTCGTCCTCTCTGCTGCAAAGATGTAGGGATGCACCACATCATTCTACTATACTGATTAAATATGAATTAATAATCCCATGGCTCTATAATAACAATTCAGTCCAACTGCAGTGGGAATTAAGGTTTTATATCATATGGCAATGAGTAGGGCTGGGTAAAAAATATCGATATCTCGATTTTAATCGATTCTCATTTTTACGGAACGATATAGATTCTTAAATCCCAAGAATCGATTAGTCTAGCCTGTTTTCAGTTAATGGACAGAACATTGAAGGGCATCTCCCATCCAATCAATCGCAATAAGCATTGTGCATTGGTACTTTTAATATGAAACAAAGTGTCAGATTTAAATTTTTGTCCATTGTATTGCAGAATTCAAACAATAAATGCAGCTTTGGCGCTGTTTAATGTGGAGTGACAGATCGCTGTAGCGCCTCAGTTTAACAGAAGTGAACTGATCATCCAATATAACTTAATAACTTAAATCATAAGTTATCTTAAATCATGTAACATCACTTCTGTCAGGACCCACACACACACACACACACACACACACACACACACACACACACACACACGCATC
>NW_015548268.1:1431619-1441400 GCF_001515605.1 Sinocyclocheilus anshuiensis
CACACACACACACTCACTCACACACACACTCACTCTCACACACACACAAACTCACTCACACACACACACTCACACAAACTCACTCCTCACACACACACACACTCACTCACACACACACACTCACTCTCACACGAGTGTGTTGGGAGAGTTACTCAAGAGCTTCTCAATCACAACCAGCCTTCGTGAGGCTCATCTTCCTTATCACTGAACCTGTGCTCCTCTGTTCCCTCCACCGACATTCACAAGCTCCATCATCAGCATCTAGAGTTTAACTAACAGGATTCTGGGAACATTTCAGAGGAAAAAGCGTGACCTGCTCCACCGATCCTGTGCAAATCCAGCTTTAGGGTAATTTCACTAATTCAGACATTTTCACTCTGAACTCAGATAGAATGAACTACTTATATCAAATATATACTGAATCTAATTATTCATGAATTCATTAACACCTGCTGGTCTAATTCCACGCGTGGAGCTAGCGTTTAGATCCGTATGTTCAGTGTTTAATGGGGAAACTGCTGCTGTTTGATTTCAGCTTTAACTTGTGTTTGAGCTCCATGTGTGCATCCACACATAAATCACACAATCCAGCCATATACATCTAAACCTGAGGCTCTACAAATGATCTGGAAAGCTTTTTGACAGGTTTGTGGCAGTCAGACGACTTTCTGTGCTTATACATGACTTATGAAGCTTTACAGCACAAACACTGGACATTTCTCATTAGCTTTTCATAGTGGAAAGTTTCTTGTTTTGCGCCCTGAGATTTCCAGGAAACAATATCACTTAAAAACACTGGATCTGCACAGTTTGAGTATCTTCGAGAAGCACAAAACCAGCTCAAAGCTCAGATTATCCTCTCGCTCTCTAAATCCTCCTCTATCTGCTGATGACTCCTGCATCGCTACCTTTGTTTCCTCGAATACTCTTTGTACTGCTCGAAAAGTAACACTAAACTTTTGGAGTTTTTAGGTACAAATTCACTGACTGAAGATGCCAAAGGAACAAAAAAATTTTTTAAAAGTCTGTCATCATTTACTCACCCTCATGTAGTTCATTCAAGCAGTGCTAATTTAGTATCACTGAGATACTGTACCTGTATAGTTTTTTCGTGTTCAAGACATGAAGCTTCAAAAAGTACATGAAAGCACCATATAAGTATCATAAAAGTGGCTCATTTGACTAAATCATTATTCACTGATAATGTCCTCTCCTGTGAGCAGCTGCAATCGAATCAGTGAACCAGACAGTGAATCAGACAATGAATCAGTGAATCAGACAGTGAATCAGTGAACCAGACAGTGAATCAGACAATGAATCAGTGAATCAGACAGTGAATCAGTGAACCAGACAGTGAATCAGACAATGAATCAGTGAATCAGACAGTGAATCAGTGAACCAGACAGTGAATCAGACAATGAATCAGTGAATCAGACAGTGAATCAGTGAACCAGACAGTGAATCAGACAATGAATCAGTGAATCAGACAGTGAATCAGTGAATCAGACAGTGAATCAGACAGTGAATCAGTGAACCAGACAGTGAATCAGTCAATGAATCAGTGAATCAGACAGTGAATCAGTGAACCAGACAGTGAATCAGACAGTGAATCAGTGAGTTGAACTGGGGAACTGGATCAGCCTGATTCATGAACAAATCATTCAGACTGGTTTTGGATCTGAATCAACAGACATCAGACGAACGATCTGTTCACAAAGTAGACATCACTGCTTCCTCTACAGAATCTCATAAACACATCTAGATTTTCAGAGAATAACGACTTGTTTTTGTTGTGTTCCTCACATAAAACCATCATATGATTCCAGAAGACATGCAATATTCTGCACAGCTTCTTCGTGGTGCTTTTTGGTGATTTTGGAGCTTGACAGAGTCAGCTGTAATTCATTTTCATGATATTAAAAGATTCAGCAGGATACAGAACTACTAAAGGACATGATAAATGATCATGTGTCTTCTTATGCATGTTTTTAGCTTACGCCACAGTGGAATATTTGATCATCTCTGCAAACCACTCAAAATAATCCAAGCACTGAAAGCTCCTGAGCTGCCATCACAAACACGAGCCTCACGCGGGACGGACGAAGATGTTTGATTAATGAAGCTTCATCTGCTGTGCCGTCGGCCAAACGCTTTACAGTAAACACTGCTGCATTCCAGCGCTTTTCTGTGCTTAGATCAACTAAAAATAAATCCCTGCATTTAACATGCTGTTTTCACATGAAGCCACTGAAGCCTGATAAATTCAGCATATTAGCTTATTAAAGAAATCACATTTAGGGAAGGAAATCACCTTGATATGAGCATAAATCAGCACCGCTGCAGGTTATTACAGATTATTACAGACTGCACAAACAGCTTCAACAATCAAAGAACACATTTCAAGTGCTTTCATTGTCTCTTTATTGCTCTTTCTCTCAATCGGAGTCCTCCAGCAGAAGCCTGGGAACTTCAGTGAAGATGCTCTTTGACTCGACTTCCGGAGGCCCAAAGCGCTCCTAATGAAAGACCTAGTGTCTTTTTTACTTTTATTGGGCCACAATAGCATGTCGGATCTGAATCAGCAAATTTCCCCTGCGGATGAATCTGCGCACATGAGTCGGGAATGACTTGAAAAGGAGGAGGCCATGCTTTAGACACCGTACCATCTGGGTTTGTGTTTGAGACCGTGGCTGTTCAGAGCTTTCAACTCTACAATCGCTGGATTGAGACGGCCAATCTGGACCACCCACAACACCTCATCACTAGAAACATTACAGTTGCTTTCCAAATCTACTACAGTACACGGCTTTATCCAGACAGGTCTGAATTTGAGAATGGAATTATGGTCAATTCTGGATTTGTCTTTCAATTTTGAAGCTGGAATGAAAATGATAAAGAAGCTTTCATTTTAAATCATAAATCATGAGAAATATAACGTTTTTTTCCCACTTTTAAGGTCAAAGTGCTGCTGTTTTGTTTCCTTCCTTGACTCAGTTTGGAAACCTTGAGCTTTATATCATAACTCAGTGCTGAATTCTGGTTTGGTATTAAGTCTTAGATGAATGAATGTAATACCACAGCAGCTTATCAATATAATCATCATTATTGTGTTTAAAATACAAAACCATTTAAAAGTTTGGTGTTAGCATGATTTGTAATACTAAAAACTGATCAAGGACTTTTATTCATCAGGGATGCATTAAAATGATCAGAAGTGAGTCAATGATCAAATAAATGCTGTTCTTTTGAACTTTCTGTTCATCTGTGAATCCTGAAAAATAATAATTCAGATGATAATCAGAAATGTTTCTTGAGCAGCAAATCAGCATATTAGAATGATTTCTGAAGATCACGTGACACTGAAGACTGGAGTAATGATGCTGAAAATACAGCTGCGCATCACAGAAATACATTACAGTTTAACAGAGATTCACATAGAAAACAGATATTTTAAATCATAATAATATTTCACTGTTTTTACTGTATTTTGATCAAATAAATGCAGCACTGGTGAGCAGAACGGACCTCAAACCTCTGAACAACAGTGTAAACACCACATCAATGTCCAACACATCAAGTTCTCAGTCAAAACAGCAGAACAAGTGATGTCCATGTCGTCAGCTCAATAAAACGGTTTTCTTCCCCAAGGGTAAATGTAGATGGGGTCTCACAGGACGCAGTAAAGCGTTGTAAACAATCTCATTAACATTGCATGCTGATGTGTTGTTCCACACACATTAAATCCTGGACAATTATAACTGACAGGTGTTTCCTCTTTAGGCTGTTGAAGCTCTAAATGCCAAAGCTGCCCGTCATCATCTCAGGACTGAAGCCAATCACCTGACGTTGATTTGGTGATCTGTTGACCACACGTCGCCTGTAACTCACAGCAGAACCGCGTGAACGAATCCCCGCTGCGCAGAGTTTATGACGCTAGCTGGATGGTCAGGAATGGAGGATGTGATAATGAGATTGTTAAGCTGCTCTTCCAGGACTTTCCTTTGTGTGCCGTGTATATTAGAGCCTAATCAGCCGTGCGTGTTTTGTGAGGTGCAGACAGTCTGTTCCACACACAGAAACTCACTGGATCTTAAATGCCAAAGGAAGCTGGAGTGCTTTTCTCCATTAAGCTCTTAACAGCCCAATCAAGATCGTGATTAGCAGCTCAAATGGTGTTTGGGTTTGGAGTGAGAGCCACTGCAGGTTTCAGCTTGATCTGGGTGAGAAACATTAGCTGCATCTCATCTGAGTGTCTCTTTATGAGACAATTAACCAGTCCTTCACCAGAATATGACCTTATGCTGATTAGTCAAAGATCTGGATACAAAAGACTATAAAGTAGATATTTTATTTGAAAATAAGAAGGCAAATAAAATTGAAATGAAGCAGAACTAAGTCATTTTGTCAAAGTAATCCACTGAAGGGAACGCCCATGATTAAATCTGAACGTTCTGGAGGGAATCGTGAATGAATCGTGTCTGCTGAAAACAGGATCTGATTTCTAAGTGGTTTTAATTACCCGATTCAGTAAAGAAATCAGCTAATAGTGCAAACACATGACAAATGAGCACAAACATTTCTATAGCACAGACGTTTGTGAATAATTCTTTGACTTTATTCATGCTTTGTTCATGCTGAAAAACTGCAACGACTTCATTTAAATATGTAGTAAATAGTTCCTGGTTAAACCAGATGGCTGCTCTCTCTGGGTTAGTATGTGAGCACTGCCAGCTCGATCTCACAGGAAAACCTGACTGTTTTATGAGGTGATGATTTCATATGATGTGAATCGAACAGAAACATAAAATTTTTAGAAAATAAGTAAGAATGAAAGTCCACCACTAAACCTAATTGTCACTGGGGCGTATGCAGATCATACAAAAACATGTGGATCATACAAGTTCATTAGTATAGTCTAATACAGCCAAATATGTAAAATAGTAATGAATTGTCATGAGACTGTGTTGGTATTTCACTGCATGAAGGTGATCCTAGTGATCCTAAAACCATTCACCAGCAAAAACATTTAAACAGGAAATTAAAAGTAATAAGCACTCACTGACGCATCTGTCCACACTATCACTAAACATTCCCTGTGATTCATTCCCCTTCCTAGCTCTAGAAATGTCAGCTTTTATTGCGTTTTTCATCTGCGTGGTTCGAAGGCTATGGCTATACATCTGAAGGCAGGAAGGTCATATCCTGTGTTTGTTAGCAATGTTAAAAACTTTTACACCCAATGCTAGTCCTCCTATTGTCCAGAGCTGACAAGACCTTTCCACTTACTCATTTCAGCCAGACTACATAAAAAAGCACAACAACAGTCATGAGTTCCATATGTGCGAGTTTAACATCACTGCTAGTCAACAGCTAATTCACTGATAACACATCATTCACAGCAAACAGCAAACTAAACACATTCCTGCAACTCCAAAAACACATGTATATATAGTTCACTGCAGCTTCCAGCTGAAATAAGCACTAGTGACAGTAAAACACCAAAAAATGTATTCTATGTACACTGATTACAGGGGCATATTATTGGATAAAGACTTATTTTAATGCAGTTCCTTGAACAATACTATGTTGTGAGCTCAAAACACTTTTACCATAGTGCATGATTAGTAAAGTAATACATTTTGACATTTACATCACATATCCAGCTCCACATGTTTGGCGTTTTTGATAGTAAACTTGCTCATTAGCGCACCCGGTACAGCACTGGAGTGCATGGCAGTATAAGTACTCTTCCAATACAGTGTTTGTATAATGTCTCTCGTTAAAAACTCATAAGAAGAGCACAAAACATGTTTTCACCTATCTACAGTGGGTACGGAAAGTATTCAGACCCCCTTAAATTTTTCACACTTTGTTATATTGCAGCAAAGGTCAAAGATCAGTAGGGCCGCTCCACTCAACGTCTGGATGTCAAATGCAAACCAGTAGCTTGAGTAGAGTGGGAATGTGTTTTTCTATTAAAGCCATGGAACATCCAGTCATGCTTTCCTGTTTTGGTTTGTGTCTCATGGACGTTTCATTCGTGTTATACATTCATTCCTGTCAGACTTCCCTGCCCAGATGGCAAAAATAATCCTCTGTTTTTCTCTGTTTGAACATTCCTGTTGTGATGACATAATAGGAAAAGGATGGGCACGTATGAGTGCAAACACTCTCCATCAGCCTCTAACTGCTATTTTAACCTTTTCGTGCTTTTTGGAAATATAAGAGCATAATAGATTAAGCGTATCTGCATGGGAACAGGGAGGATGGTACTGTATATAATATATGTGTGTGTTATGAAGTGCTCTTGCTATATCTTCACTGTGATGTATACAGCAGACGGTTTAACCCAGTAATGGGTAAAGAGGCATAACAGCAGCTCTTGGCTCGTGTATGTTGATACTAAGCATACTAGAGATGGTACAGGCCTCTCAAGACCGCTCAGCTGTTATTCTCATTGCACAGTGACAGAAAATAAACAGGCCTCATTTGACTCCTTGGCCTGTAGGACACAGTGGCCGTGCGCATAAGGCAGCTAAATATGGTCATGGGTTTTGATTAAGGAGAATGAAAACCCCATTCAACTACCAAAAACACTCCTGAAACATTCAGGTAGTGACAACCACCATACTGTAGTGCATGATTAATCAAAACAGAAATCACGATATGGCTTCGTGCGATTCTCAAAGAGCAAAGGCTGTGATTTAATTAAAGGAGTGTATGCACTGTGTGTTTGAGAGTGAAGCGCGGCACTACACATGAGCAGCTCAGGATCTGTGTTTTTTTACAGAAAAATCGTAATTAGATTTTTTAATAAGCCAATGTTAGATTTTTTTCTATACTGGATATTTAAATGTTCATGCTCATTTCCCTTATTTTTACATTATTTTAGATTTTATTTTTCATCATCTAATGAATCATCATCTGATGAAATAAACAGGCTTTCATTCATGTTTCTTGTTCACAGCCGGTCACTGGTTATCATCACTATGTCAACATAGTGTGACTCCTGCTTTACACATTAAAGGATTCAAATGAGAGGATTCACTGTCAATCTTAAAACACACTGCTGTATATATGTGGCCAATGTGTTTCAACAAGCAGCTTACAAACATAATACTGGATCTGTTCAGTAAGGTGAATCAAACTGTAATAAAAGCACATTAAGTGTTGTTTTCATTGACTCTCACATTAGAATCAAACAGCCATTAACATCAGAAGACCCTTCACAATTAGAAAAACTAAACTCTGCGGTTACACCAGTAGAAGACGCCACGGTTTCCTCCAAAACAGAATTAGCTTCTCTCACAATGAGTCTCCTGTTCTGCAGGCCAGTGAGGGAAAGGATGAGACGTCGTTTTAACATTCTTGTTTTGACACTCTTGCACATTTCCTTCGATGGAGTTTTATCCGTTGCATAATATTTTCCAGAAACTGGAGGCAGACGTGTCAGAGCGGAGGAAGAAAAATCCTCTCACACTGTCAATCCAAATGTTTTAATTTCACTGTGTTGCTGTAATGCTGGAGTATGTCACAATACATTCCTGTAGAGCAACAACTGCATTATGAAACACACACACACATCTGATTCGTATGCCACATGCATTTGGTTGGTGTGAAACAACCTGGGAATCACCCAGAAGCTCAACTGAACACCTCCTCCAAAGAACGTTCCCCATCACGGAACAGTCTCCTCCTGGTGTCTGGAGGTCTCCATCAGGTCCTGGACCAGGCTCTGTCCTGCTTAACTTCAGCGGAAAAGCAGCCGCTGGCATGAGTCCCACAATCTCAGGTTTGTTTTGAGAGCTGAGAGCTGCCATGTGGGTCAATGTTTCAAAAGTTTGAAGACAATTCTTCAGCAGTAGGATGCATTACAAAAGGCCGGCCTTCATTCCTGTGGTTAATACGAGCTGTCAGCATCCACATTAGGACCGCTTCTGAAGGGAAGGAGAACAGTAACTCTAATACAAACTAAACAAGAGCAGAGGAACCAGATCTACAGGAAACCAAAGCCCTGGAGAACGCTACTAAAGCTCTCGAGATTCAGTTTGTGTCTTCAGTGCACTGAGCCAGGCGAACGCTGGGTCAGTCAAACAAAGTCCTCAATGAGTGTTTGAATCCAGGTAGATTTCACATTGCCACTTTACACAGAAAAACTGAATCTGAAAAAACAAGACCTTAAACGACGAGATAAACGGAACAGCCAATGCCAAACTGTGTGGATGCAGCAAGAGGCCTTGAGCAGTCAAGACCAAACGTGTTTCAGATGAAGTTTGTGCATCAAACACACATCAGAATCAGAAAGCAGCTGCTCTCGTACAATACATTCAGAAGGCTGGTTTCTGTGGAAACGGCTCTGTTTCCTCTGTGTTTACAGCTGGGGCTGGAAATATGTGTCCCAAATCAGTCGTCTGGCCAGCGCCGTGCTGGCCGAGCTCTTCACGATCATCTATCATCATATATTACAGGAGTTCTTGAGAAATGTGAATCACAAAAGCTCTAGAAGCGGTCATCTCAAACATCACACAGCTTAAAGGTACAGTTCACCTAAAAACTAAACTTCTGTTTAGCCACCCTCATTTATGAAAGTCAGTGGGGTCCAAAACAACTGACTTTGATTTCCTCTTCAATGTGAGGGGGAGTAAATGCTTTAAATTTGCATTTGTGGGTGAACTACTCCTTTAAATGCACATTCTGAAGCTTTTCTCCTGCATCTGGAATAATGTGTCAAATTGCAGCTGATTGAGAAACTGCAGTGTTATCGACAGCCAAGCCATTCCTCAAAACATATTAAATTCATCATTAACATAAAACGAGGTCAAGAATGTGATCTCCTGGCACGCGTCCCGTTTGGACCGAGCTCTGCGTTATTTTACAGATGGAACACAATACAGCTTTTGTGGACATGATGTCATCCTGGACAAGATTACTCAGGCTCCGCCGCTTGTCATAACGGCAATTTCGACCGAACAGAGTCACTGTGCCAACTATCTGTCATCATGAGGGTAATTGAGGTAAAGAAATGGGGTTTAGCCCTCTACGACCACCTTCTGTGACCTTGAGCTCCCTCACCAAACTATGACCCTCACCTGGATACAGTGATGGAAACATGGAAAGTGACTTTCATAGCGCCCTAAAACTACTATGGAAAAACAATATAAAAATAGCTACAATGGACATAAAATTAATAGAAATGCATCTGGATCTTAATAAATCATGTTGCAGCAACAGTTCATGGAGTTCTGCAGTCTCAGCGCTCAGAGAAAACCACATCAGAGCCGGAGCCCATCATCATCATCATCATCATCATCATCACGTCTCCCAGCGGCTCCTGTGCTGCTCGTGTTCACCTATAGCCTACAGTCTGTTCTGAGCGTTTAGCGGGTCTCATTTCACCCTGAAACTATAGGTTTTGTTTTTTAACAGTAACAAAAAGATCCCATTATTGCACAGCTACTTACAAAATACATGGACATCAAGGGAGCCCCGTCCTGTTCCTGGAGATCTACCTGATCAAACACAACTAGACCAGCTAATTAAGGTCGTCAATAGCATTTAATAATTACATCACCCCTGATGTACGTGAAATATTGATTTGTACATGTTCCCCTAAAGCAGGGCTTCTCAACTCTGGCCCTCGAGTTCCACTTTCCTGCAGAGTTTAGCTCCAGCCGTGATCAAACTCACCTGCCAGCAACTTTCTCGTGAGCTTGCGAGGTGTGTTTGAGCTAAACTCTGACCTCGAGGGCCAGAGTTGAGAACCCCGGCCATAAAAAAATTA